>NW_027185664.1:7806867-7840559 GCF_028583685.1 Petaurus breviceps papuanus
CTCTCTCTCTCTCTCTCTCTCTCTCTCTCTCTCTCTCTCTCTCTCTCTGTGTCTCTCCTTCTCCTCCTTCTTTTTCTTCTTTTCCTTCTTCTTGACAGGAATTTGAAACCTAAGATAAGTGAGTAGTTGGTAAGAGAGAATCTAGCTATTCACAATAAGTTTAAGTCACAAGGATATAGGTGCAGGAAGTGAAATAAATTGTGGATTCATTACTGAATTACCATTAGTGATCTGAGAAAAGTTGTAGAGAACAGGAAGGGTCCTGAAAGATTAGAAATAAACAAATGTCCTGATCTTCGAAAGGTGACAAATTCTTTAAATTATAAGGTCATAGGACTAAAAGTGGAAAACGCTTGAGATGCCATCTGGTCTGATGCTCTCAGACTCGGTAAGAAAACCAGGTAAACTTGTAATATTACTATAAGGTTGCTTCAATAAGATCTTTGACCTCTCACCATAGTTAGATCCCCACATTCCCAAAGGAAAAACCAAGGGGAGAAGTAGCCTATTACATGGGCCATGATAGAGTTGCATGGACAGCCCTTTGCATGAGTACATCAGCATATATCTTACATAGGCACTGCAGATGGATAATACACTCAGCCAAGAATTGAGTAGGAGGAAGGGAACAGGTGAAATTATATTTGGAAAACTGTGGAGCTCTTTTAGTGATCCCAAGCTGTTTCCTGACCAAAACAGGTAAATACTAATGCCCCACTCCCCCACCCCCAACACCGAACTTTCAATACTAACATTATCCGAGTGGTGCTATGTAGCTGGGGGTCATGAAGCACAACAGTCTCCAAAGACATAAAATTCCGGGTGACCCAAAGTAGGTAGCATCATAAAATGCATGCATGCAGCAATAATTTGTACATGGGAAGTAGCATAAAATGAATTATTCAAGCAATGCATGATCAGAAAAGGAAGTGGACTGGTCAATTAGAACAAGTTATAGCAGATAGGTAAGACCATCTGAGTGTTATAGTAGAATGTTAAAACATAGCAAAGTAAAGCCTCCAGTTTTTTGGGGTAGACATTCTATGGAAGATTTATGGGGAGAATTTGGACAAGAATCCTATAGAATAATAAGGCATAAATGAGTTGTCATCTGCACCAATGATGTAATGATGATGACCCAGTGAATGTTGGACTATTGAAGTATTCCCAAAGTTGGGATGGTTTCTGGGGACTGATCAAAAAGAGCAATGATCATGGAGAGTCAATGAATGCCTTGTCATACAGAGAAAGCTGTATCCCACTGACTTCATTTTCCTTTTTGACAGGCTTAGTTTACTGATAGATCAAGGGAATATCATATACCTGAATTCCAGAAAGTCATTAGACCAGAAATTTTTCACCTATTTTGTGTCATGGGTCACTTGGGGAATCTGATGAAGTCTAATGGACCTTGTTTCAGAACAATACTTTTAAATGTATAAATAAAATACGTAGTATTCTAAAACAATCAATTATTATTGAAATAAAGCTATCAAAATATCAAAAACACAAGTTTATGAATCTCACATCAAGAACAGTTACACTAGACAAAGTCTCTCATGACATTTTTGTGGACAAGAGGAAGGAACGTGACTTCAATCAGCCAATCAACAAGCACGTATTTACCACACACCTACTCTGTGCAAGATATTAAGCTTGTTGCTGGGAATGCAAAAATAAAAATTTAATCGAAACAATTACTATTCTCTAGGAGTAGGGATTTACATTTTATCAGGGAGAAAACCTTTACCTATACAAATATATATCAAATAAATGTGTAAAGAATGAACACAACATAGTCAATAAGTACTAATCAATGAGGGCAGCTAGATAGAATGAGTAGAGTGCTGGGCTAAGAATCAGGAAAACTCTTTGTGAATTCGAATCTGGCCTCAGACATTTACTAGCTGTGTGATCCTGGGAAAGTCACGTAACCCTGTTTGCCTTGGTTTTCTAATCTGGAAAATGACCCAGAGAAGGAAATGGCAAATCACTCCAGTATCTTTGTAAAGTTTTCTTGTAAAGAACACCCCAAATGGGGTCATAGAGAGTGGGACATGACTTAAAAAAGAACTGAACAACAACATCACCTTATTATTAATCAAACATTATTAATCACCTATAATGTGCCGGGCAGTGCACTAAGTTCTGGGATAAATGTATATAATAAATAATACAACACATACATATGAAAATATAATCTATATAAATGATATATAATAAATAAATATAATTAAGTACATATAATAAAAGGTAGTCAGGGTGGCAAGGAATTAGAATTTGAGGGGTTAGGCTTCTTTAGGAAAAAGGCTTCTTGTAAAAGGCTATGGGATGGATGATAGGCAGATTTGAACTCAGAGAGTGATAATTGATGCATACCTAAGGCTATAGGATTAAGACTGACCTGTGATCTCATTAGAAAGGGCACTTAGTGCTAGAAGATAGAAGATATTTTAGGTTTCTTCATTTTATGGATGATGAAATTGAGGCCCAGATAAGTGACTTGACCAATGTCACAGTAAAGTGGCAGAACCTTGGGGTGGCTAGGTGGTTCAGTAAATACAGCACCAGCTCTGGAGTCAGGAGAACCTGAGCTCAGATCCAGCCTCAGACGCTTAACACTTGCTAGCCATGTGACCTTGGACAAGTTGCTTAACCCCGACTGCCCTGCCTTCCTCCCTCCAGAAAAAAAAAGCAAAAATTAAATAATAATAATAATAAAGTGGCAGATCCTCTGAAGCAAAATCTAATGTTCTCTCTACTATATCACATTGCTTCCTGTGCCCCAGGGATCTGTACTTGGTACCGTTCAATTCCACTTTACAATTAATTAATCAGATGAAGGTAAAGACAGAATGTTGATTAAGTTTGCAGTTGACAAGAAGCTGAGATGGACAATGGAATAGGGATCCCCAAAGATCTTGATATTATAGAATAATGGGCCAAATACAATAAGATGAAATTTAATAGTAATAAATATAAAGTCTTACACTTGGATCCAAAAAGAAAATCAACTTCAGAAGTACAGGATGGGGAAAGTATGCTCAGAAAGCAGTTCATATTAAAAAAAATACTGCAAATGTTAGCTGAATACTAGTTCAATATGAGTTAGCTGTGTGATGTGGTAGCCAAAAGAGCTAAGGCCATTTAAGACAATAATCACAGAAGCATAAATTATATAGTATGACTCTCTATAGTATGCATATTATATAGTATGTTTCTCCCCTGCCCTGGTCAGGCAGTACCTGGAATGTGGAGTTTAGGTCCTAGCACTACATTTTAGGAAGTATATTGATAAGTTGGAGAATATCCATAAGAAAGGAACCAGGATGATGAGAGAACCAGAAAAGAATTCCCAGAATGATCTGTTCTGGGAACTGAGCTTATCTGGTTCAAATAAGAGAAGATGTGTGTGAGGGGATGGCATAAAATTATTCCTAGGTATTTAAGTGACTGCCATGTGGAAAAGATATGGACTTTTTCTTCTCACCCCCATATGTTAGAACTAGGAGCAGTGAGTGAAGATTGCAAAGAATGGATTTTGACTTGACATAAGAGAAAGCCTAACAATTACAACTATCCTAAAGTGGGAAGGAATGCCTTGTAAGGTCACGAACTCCCCATTGATGGAAGCTTCTAGGTTTTTCAGATGACAGAACTGGTGTAAGAAAATCACTATCAGGCATGCATTGGATTAGACGACCTCTGGGATCTCTCCCAGCTCTTGGAGGACATGATTCTACAGTGTGGTGATCTTCTCTGGCTCTCACCTGCTTCATTTGTGAGGTAATTGACTCTACAAGATAACTTCTAAGCTCCCTAAAAATACTGAATCTTCTGCTTCTGTGATTCTGGCTGTCCTTAGCCACGGGCTACGCCAAACAAAGGGCCATGTTTTGTTGCTGCTTACATTGGTATGAAACCAAGAATGCCATTTTCTGGAGGGTGCCAAATGGATCCTTTGCTTACTGAAGATGTGCCCACATAATATATTTATACACACATGTGTATATAGTAATGCGTATATGGGCATTTATAAATGTGTGTGATATACACACATAACATCTATATATGTATGTGTGTGGGTACATGATACATACATATATGTGAATGTGTGTGCACACCACAAATTATTTTATATATACACATATGTGTGTCTGTGTGTAGATGTAGATGGGTATATGAATATCATAGCATATCAGCTCCAATCCCTAGACCATTTGTCCTGGCTCGCCAGACTGGCACTGAGCCGTTCATGACAACCCTTCTCTCTCACTCTCTCACTCACTCACAGAAGTAGATGCTGCCAGCCAAAAAGAAAACCACCTTCTTCTGCTCCAGATACATTGGCAAGCCACTCGGGTGCTCAACACCCTGTGGGTGCTCAATCACTGTTTACTGACTGGCTGCCTGACTGACAGAAGCAGAGCTGTCCCTCCTTTACTCTTTCATAGGATATCAGTAGAGGGGTCAATTCATTTGAATGTGAAGTAAATATAAGATTCTGAACAAATTCTTGGCTCTGACCAAGTGTGCTAAAAATGCATCAAGGAATATTTTTTTTTTCTGGTATGAATTTCTGCCCCAAAGCATGAAATTCAACTCAAATTCAGCTCAGACTGTGGGACAGGATGCCAGACGGCTGTTAAAATGGGCCCCTTGCATTGCCTATTTCCTTTTAAAAATAATCTCTGACCTATCCACCTGGACTTTTTTTTTTTTAAAGCAGTTGGGGTTAAGTAACTTGCTCAAGGTTACACAGCCAGTTATTCTGTGTGGGTGCCAAATATCTGAGGCCAGAACCAATCCTGGGTCTCCCGATGCCGGGGCCAGCGATCTTACTCATTGCACCACCTGGCCACCCCTCCACCTGGACTTCTCATGGCAGGCTTTCCATTCACTCTCAACTTTTCTCCTGCCTTGATAACTAAAGAAAACTGTATTTAAATTGAGGAATGTCCCTATCCATGACCTGCCAACATAGTGGAAGGGTTGCAAGAATTACTGAATGTTGGTATTGAAAGGGACCTTAGGTGTTGTCATGATACAATAGGAAGATGGCTGCATTTGGCATCAGAAAACTAAGTTTCAAATCGTGGCTCTTCTTTATACTTGCGTGATCGTAAGCAAGTTATAGACCTCTTTGGTCCTCAATTTTCTCAACTATAAAATGTACAGGTTTCTAAGGTAACTTCTAGTTCTAAATCTGGGCCTCGGTGCTTTCATTTGTGAAGTGAGTAGGTTCTTCTTATATTCAGATGAGAATACTAAAATTTACTCCAATTTACACAGTGAGTTAATAATGGAGGGGAGATTAGAACCCAAGATTCCTGGGTTCAGGTCAGATGATTGCTTGATTGTGCCATAATAGAATTGAAAAGAAGACAGAGTCAGGATTTTGAGGATCTTACTTTTTCTGTTTTCTACAGTTCCAGAGCCTTTTCATACTTGGGAGATTTTAGAGCTAGAGAGAATTTCATCCCATCCCCTCACTTTGCAGACAAGTGGTGATGTGACTTGCATGTTGTTCTCCCCCTCCCGCTGCCCCCGGGCCCTATTGGACTGTGAGTTCCTTGAGAGTAGGGACTGGTTTTTGTTCTTCATTCTGTCTCCATAAGGCTTAGCACAGCGCCTGAAACATAGTAGATGCTTAATAAATTCTTGTTGACTCAACTTAGATAGTAAATAGAAGACAGAAGATTCAAACCTAGTTATGTTATTTCCAAATACGTTATCCATGCACTGCATTATAGCTGCTTCACTTAATAAAATGTTATCATTTATTCCACATTAAATCATGCTGTCTGCAGAGGGGTTCAGTGCCATAGTCCTCTATGCTTTTTTTTGCGGGGGGGAGAAGAGTCAACTTTGGCTAACTCTGATACCATGGAGCAGTTCTGGTTTTACATATAGACAGGGTAGGTTGTTCCTAGGTGCTATTATTTGAGGGTGTCTGAAAGACCCTCTGATCTAAAATATCTTTTTATCACATCCATCAGAGTGCTAGAATTCCTATCAGTAGAAATATATTTCTTGACATTGAGACATTGAGTTTAGTGAAGATAACCCCAAGAGAAATAAAGGATATGACTCATTATCACCTTAGCAAGGATTAGTACAATAGAGCAAAAGTTCCTTGAGGGCAGGGACTTGTTCATTTTTGTCTTTGTATCCCAAACACCTAAGACAATGATTGGTACATAGTAGGGCTGAGATAGAGCTTTAATTAAGTGCTTTACTATGTGCTATATACTGGGATAAATGCTGGGGATACAAGCACAAGTGATAGTCTCTGTGCTCAAGCAACTTTTATTTTAATGGGTAAGGGAAGAATACAACACAGGAAGGGGAGATGGAAAGTCAAGGAGAGAGGGAGGGGAAAAGGGAGGAAAAGGAGTCGGAGAGAATCTAAGCATGAGTAAGGTGAAGCATGACTGGGTTCTTTCTTAAAATGGTGGCCCCAGGAAAGAAATCTCCATCAGTAGAGAAGAGCTTCAAAATGGAGGTTTCTCCAGAGTGGTAACAGAGCAAGCAAGAAGGAAGAGGAGAAGGAGGAGAAAGAAGAGGAGGAAGAAGAAGAGAAAAAAGGAGGAGGAGGAAGAGGAAGGGGGCAAAGAGAGAGAGAGTTCTTGATTGTTTTTTTGTTTAATATTTGTCTGGAATTTTTATTTCCTTAAAATAGTTCATAAATATGGTTACAGTCACAAACGTGTTTTTAACCAAAAATATTGCTAGCCTACCACATTACCAGAAAGGAATCAATGTAGGCAATGAAATGCTGCTACCCTTCAGCAGTCTAGTGCCTTTTTGAAAACCACCAATAATATATACTTTAACTGGTGACCAAAAGCACAATGCTCATTTACACCTCTATCTTCCTCAAAATCTTTTTGCAATGTTGTCTTCATTAGGAAAGAAGGGAAATTGATGCCCAAATCAGAAGAAATGGTTTTTCTTTTGTTTACTAAATTAGTCTAAAAAATAAGACTAAAAATTAAGTAGGTAGAAAAAAAAACAATGCACTGTGTGGCATAGAAAGAAAAATGGGAAAAATTTGTCTGATTTGTTGGATGAAAATACAGGAACCTAAGAGTGATAAGATATTGTTCAGATCAAATTCTTATTTGTTAAGACAGTAGAAACAGCTGGGATAAATCATCTGGACTGTTTCATCCAACAAATCAGATCCCCCGTCATAGCACGCTGATACTTTGGTCACTGGTTAGCCTGAATCTACCCAAAAACAATCTATTCAGTGTCCTCTGAGGAGCCAGTGACAGTTAAACAATTTCTGTCCTCAAGAGGACAGTAGGGGAATGCATTTGTTTCCCCCACCCCTCCCCAAAAAAAGTTAGCAAGAAAGTGACCTATTGTTCATTGGATTTGGTTTACCCAAATTTCCGGGGTTAAGATTCATCTCAACCTGAGATCAGCTGAGTGCCTGGCCCTTAGAAGGCACTTTGAAAATGCTTATTTCCTTCCTTATTTACAGCTGCCTCCCTCCTGGGTTTAGACTATTGTGATTGGAATGTTACGGTCCTGGATTCATCTTCTTTGTGAATCAGGTAGCCTGACTCAGTTCTCTGGCCACATCTTGCCCACTTGCAGATATATTTCATAGGTCATGTGAGAGAGAGTGTAGCTGGGCCAAAAATAATAGTACACATTTCTATTTTTGTTTTAAGTTTTGCAGAATGCTTTTCCTACAACTCTGAGAAAAGCAGTAGTACATGTATTATTAATCCCATTTTATAGGTAAGGAAACTGTGGTTTAAAGTTGTGAGGTGACTATCCATAGAAGGCGTTGGACATATTTCCAACCCAAGTCTCCTGACCCAAAGTTCAGCATTCTTTTTTTTTCACACTGCCAATGAAAATGCATTCCCACTCCTACTCCTGGAAAAACCGAATCCAACCAAACCCGAAAGGCTGTGCGCCCCATTAACCTCATCTTTGTAAATGAAAGACAACCTAATTTTCCCATTTGAAAGAGGAAGATTGAGTTCTAATAGGGGAAAATGTTGACCAGGGATGTAATAAATCCAATTAAAGAATGAAAGAACAACAAAAAAGAGAATGAAACAAACATTAAAAAAAAAAGAAATCTTTTTCTTGTTTGATATATTTTGATTTTATATCACTTCTATTTTCTAGTATATCCTTTTCCCCTTCATGTCCCAAAGATCCATCCCTTGTAACAAATGATTGGACTAATTCACTGCTCTACCAACACTGAATTAGCAAGGCTGGGTTTCCATTATCCTCCAACATTGAGTATTCCCATATTTTCTCATCTTTGATAATTTGTTGGATATGAGGTAAAATCTCAGAGTTGTTTTGATTTGATTTGTCTTATTATTAGTCATTTATAATAGTCTTTCCTACAGTTGTTAATAGTTTTAAATTCTTCTTTTGAGAATCGTTTGTTTATGTCTTTTGACCACTTATCCATAGGGTAATGGTTATTATTCTTAGGCATGCTTAGAGCATGGGTCACCTGGACTAACACACTCTGTGGAAAGAATGACCACTTGTCCTTTCTTTGCTGATAATAACGTATACCTTGGTACACTGGGGCATACTCAGCCCATGTCTTGTTTATGTAAGGCTCTTGTTCTTTTATGTTTGTGTTTAGCAGAGACATTTGGTGCAATGATTTTATTCCGCAACTGACCACTTCCTTTCTAATTTTAGTTGCATTGATTTTGTTCCAGCAGAAGTTTTTCAATTTCATGCAGCTGAAGTAAATAGGAAAATACTTTTCTTATCAAGAATTAGCACTAATAGTTAAAACATCCTCATACTATAACTAATAATAGTTCACATTTATAGATTGTTAGTATTTATACAACACTTTAAGATTTGCAAATGCTTTATAAAAGTTACATCATTTGGTCCTCACTATGACCCTGTGAGGTAGGTGCTACTATTATTATTATTATTGAAAGAGAGTGAGACTGATGACTATTCAACTCTGCCTCACTTAAATCCTATTTATGCATGACTCAAAAGACATCACCTCTATCATTTTACCATTTTTACCTATCTCGAAGTCCTGTGATGACAGGCAAATGACAAAGCAGCACGAGGAGACACTGGGAGCTATAGTCACCTCCCTGCACATGAGCGGCCCCGGGCCAAAGGGTCGTCTTTTCACTCAAAGCAGCAATGGGATTTGGCCCCCTGGGTGTTTGGGCAGCCTTTTAAGGATGGCACTGCTCACCTACTGCTGTGAGAAAGGGGCTAGAAAAGGTGCCCTAAAAATTGTCTGCTTACCTGACCCTGGTCTGATTACTACCCTGGTCTGATCCTACCCTGTAGTCAAAACACAAAAACTGTACAAAAACTTCTGCAAAGATGATTCCACTCACCATCAGTACATGGAATGTGTGTATACTTATAGACAACACAAGATCTAGTAGATCTGAAAGACTAATAGCTCTTGTAAGAGAACTCAGCAGGTATAACATCCAAATAGCAGCCCTGCATGAAACAAGGCTAACGAATGAAGGTCAGCTTACTGAAGCTAGAGCTAGACATACATTTTTCCGGAGTGGCATGGTGAAAGAGGCCATTGTGAAGCTGGTGTAGGTTTTGCATTCAAAATTAAGCTAGTCAACAAACTTGTATGCCTCCCAAAGGAGGGAATAACAGGCTCACAACAATGTGATTACCACTTACAGGAAAATGCTATCTTGCCATCATCAACACCTATGGGAGCACCATGACAAACCCTGATAAGGTCAAAGAAAAATTTTGTGAAAACGTCTAGACTGTCATCATCCATGTGCCAAAAGAGGACAAGCTTACAATTCTGGGTGACTTCAGTGCTAGAGTTGGTTCAGACTATCAGACATGGCAGGGAGTCTTTGGAAGGAATGGAGTCGGAAAGTGCAAGAGCACTGGTCACTTACTACCAAAGACGTGCATCTCATGACCTCTTCACCAACAGTGTCTTCCATCTACCTAAATGCAATAAAACTTCACGGATCCACCCTTGCAGCAAACATTGGCATTTAATAAACTATGTCATTTCAAGGAGAAGAGACAGACGGGATATGAGAGTGATGAAGGCAATGTGTGTTACAGGGTGCTGGACTGATCATGGACTTATCCTCTCTAACCTAAATATTTGCATTCAACAAAAGCAGCAGCCCCAAGGCAAAATGACTACCAGAAGAATTAAATCAGCAGATAAGAGTGCTAAACAGGAACAGTTTGTTGCTAACTTGGAGGGAAAATTGAGCCAACATACAGTTGGCAACAGTGGAGCAGAAAAGGAGTGGGTAGCCTTCAGAGATTCGATGTGCAGCACTGCCTTTGCTCATCTGGGTCAGAACACTGGCAACATAATGACTGCTTTGATGAAAATGATGGGGAAATTCAGAAGCTGTTAAATGAAAAACACGAACTCCACAGGGTTTTACCAGCAGGATAACTGATCAACCTCTAAGAAGATGTCATTTAATTTTATCAAAAGTCAAGTACAAATGAAGCTTAGAGAGATGCAGGATTCATGACTCTGTAAGAAGGCAGATGAAATTCAATGTGCTGATATTAACAATCCAACATGCTTTTATGATGCCCTGAAGGCTATCTATGAGCCAAAAACCAATGGTGCATCTCACCTACTCAGTGCTAATAGAGTCACATTGATTAGTGAGTGATAAGGACATGATTCTGAAGAGAGGGACTGAACAATTCCATGATGTTCTCAACAAACTGCCCTTCATCAATGCTGAAGCCATTGACCATTTACCTCAGTTTGAAGTCAATTTCTCCCTAGCTGAAGTTCCAACTGAAGAAGAGGTTTTGAATGCCATTGGGCTCCTTTTGTGTGGCAAGGCACCTGGTGCTGATTCTGTGCCAGCTGAGATTTATAAGGTCAGGGGTCCCTTGCTCACACAAAAGCTGACTGAAATTTTCCAGGTTATATGGCAAGAGAAGTGCAACGATGACGGGCTGGCAATATTGTCCAAATGCCAAACCTATGCTTGCCAAAAAGACTATTTTATGGAGAACTCACATAGGGAAAGTGCTCACATGGTGGTCAGAAGGAGTGATACAAAGACACTCTCAAGGTATCTCTTATGAACTTTGGAAGTGATCATGTGACATGGGAGACACTGGCACAGGACTGCTCAGTATGGTGTGCCCGCATCAGAAAAGGTGCTGTGCTCTGTGAACAAAGCAGAATGGAAGTAACTGAAAAGAAGTGTGAGATGCTCAAGTTTAGAATCCACCCCAAATGTTTACATGGACTATTTGTTCCCCACAGGCGATAGAGCATTCGGAGCTCTCATTGGTCTGATCAATAGTCAGATGCATTGTAACTTGACTCTCACATAGGGGTGTCATTTTGGTCCTCTTTGAGAATGAAGGAAAAGAAGCAACCATTAATGCATCAAAATGGGGGGGGGGTTTGAACTTGGAAAAGTACTGGCTGTTGAGTCAGAGTTCAGTCCTACCTATAAGGTAGAGCATCTGAAGATTAGGGCATACTATACTTCAGCATCAATTTGAGTGAATTTTTTAAATTTTTTCAGTTTCTTAAATGGGTTTTTGAATTGTGAGAGATACCTGGGCATGTGCTCCAGGCAGACTGCTGCATGGATGGTAGCATGAGTCTACCTTCTTTGATTTCCAGGTCTATCTCTTGCTCTTTGGCTTACCTCTGCTTAGGACATGCCCTTTTACAAGGGATTGCACCTGCACCAATATTTGCCATTGCAAACCAGGCTTTTGTGGGCACAGCTGCTAGGCTCGCTTCCCTTTGAAAATTGGCCTCTTGATTTCAAACTTCAAAGATTAACAAACATATACACATAAGTATTTTTCTGCCCCCCAAACACTGGTTCTCATAACTAGCCATGTGGATCTGGATTTTATCTCCTTCCTCAGAATGATTTGCAGTTTGGTTACATGAGTATACTTAGAAACCTAGGGGGTGACTGGGGAGGGGGTAATGGGGCAGGGACCAGGCCTGGCTCCTGTAACCAGCAGTACCACACAATCCAATTTGTCTAGGTTGGAAGCACACTTACTGAAAGCCTTGACCCATGTTTCTTATGCCAGAGAATTAGGAGAAAATACTAAAGGGAAAAGTGGAGCCTAGAGAACAACGCAAACTGAAATGTGGCATACACCAAACTTAAGTCAGCCATCCTTCAGGAATTCCTGCTCTGCATTTATGGGAAAGTCTGTCTGTTTCCCATTGTTATAGAGCTATAAATTGTCCTTTAAAAACTACACAGAGCCATGTTTTGCTTCATGCAGGGCATTTGCCAGCACTGGCTTCTTAATAAGTGCCTAAAATTTGGATGAAAGAGTATATATAGGAACAGGAGCCATTTTCTGAGCATGAAAGGCCTCTGTACTTGCAGAATAGGGACTGGCTGGGGTTCAAGCACAAATATGTACTACAGGGCTCCCTATGCCTTCCTACTCAAAAAGCCATGCTGTGAGACATCCCTGGAATTGAAAGAGCAGTGAAGGTCTATCTAAATTTTTATCCCATTACCAAATCCCATACCAATCAAACTTGGCCTCGATGACTAGCTCAACTCAGATGATTTCTATGTTTCTGTAGGATTCTGTGAATTACTTCTGAATTCCGATGGATATGCCATGAAGACTTCTTTTCTTTGTTTCCCTTGTCTCTCACAGTCATCCTCACTTTACCCCTCAACACGATCTGCTTCCCTCAAACAGTTGTTTCTTTCTTACATTCTATCTTTTTCCTTCCTTTGCTTTTCTGAAAGATCAAGGCTACCCTTGTACCTTGACTTTTACAACCTACTTTCCCTTCTCCTTGCCCTCCTTGTTCCTGTAAGTTTCCCATGACTACTACATACATTACTGGCTATCAGTATGGCATGGAGAACTGAGGTGATCATGCTGGAGAACTGGGGCAACATGGAATCACAGGGGCTGGAAAAGGTGTGTTAGAGGTCATCAAGTCCAAATGGTAACTGAACAGTAACTTCCACAGTCACCTTAACAAATGATGTTCCAACCTCCAATTGAAAGTTGAACAGTAAAGGGAAATCTACTATCTCCTGAGGCAGCCTCTTCTGTTTTTGTACAGCTCTAATAAGATGAAATTTTTTCTATATATTGAGACGCAATCTTCCTCTCTGCAACTTCTGCTTTTTGTGCCAAATTCTGCTCACTGGTGCCAAGCAAAATAAATCTTCTCTCTTCCACATGGCAGTCCTTGAAATGTAATTCAACTCAACAAATGTTTATTAAGTTCCTGTTATAAACTGAACACTTTACTAGGCTCTGGGGGAGATACAAATTTATGTAAAGTCCCATTCCTGCCTTCATAGAGTTTATGGTCTAGCATTGGATCAGTATTAGACCTTCCAACCTCCCCCCTCCCCAATCCCCCGCCCCGGTTGTCTTTTCTCCAGGTTAAATCTTCCACTGTCTTAGTATCACCAGGATTCAAGTCATCTCACCATCCTGTTCTACCTTATCTGGACATTCTCTAGCTTGACAATATCCTTCTTAAAATTTGAAACGTAGAACTGCGTGTAGCACCCCAGATGTAGTCTGGTGAGGACCTTCCTTATTCTGGCCGTGGTCTTTCTATTAATATGATTCAGAATTTATATCCCTAAGGAGACAATTTAAACCTGTTTCAATTTGTTCTTGATGTTCTCTTAAAGATAATTTCACAAATAGATATATGTGTTGGAAGGGTTAAGAGAATGAAGGGAGTTAGTTTACTGTGTTATTTGTGCTAGGAACTGACCCTGTCTAAGGAAAGTTAGTCTCAGGCCTTGCAATCCCCTAATCGAGGGGTGGGGAAGCTGTAGCCTCAAGACCACATGTGGCCTTCTAGGTCCTTAGGTGTGGTCTTTTGACTGAATCCAAGTTTTACAGAAAAATCCTTTTATTAAGGGGATTTGATCTGTGCAGTTTGGATTCAGTCAATGGACTACACTTGAGGACCTAGAGGGCCATATGTGGCCTTGAGGCTGCAGGTTCCCCACCCCTGCCCTAACCAGTGTATATAATTTGATTTGGTCCACTGAGATCTTCCCTCTCTTTTTCTGTCAAGTAGAGATCAGTGAAGATGTGAACAACGTGGGTTTAATCTCAATCATCCATTTATAAAGCAGGCACCAGTCTTTCCCAGTGTTGGCATATAATGGGTCATGATCAGGTCCTCTGGCACCCTTGACGAAAACTTGAGGGCCTTCTTATGGAATTGTTTTTCAAACAACTGTTTTTATTTGAAAATTGGGTGACAAGACCTAGGGCTAGCCCCATGGGTAATTATGAAATAAGTAAAGTGACCCTTCAATGCGGGGGCAGGGAGGATGTAGTATTCGCTGTCAAGTCCAAGCACTTCATTTTACAGATCAGGCAGATGAGGCACAGAGATAAGTGACTTGCCTATGGTCACACAGGTAATAAGTGGAATCTGAACCCAGGTCTTTTGATTCCAAATCTAGCACTCATGTTTCCTCCTCCATGCCTTTCATCACACTTTGCCATTGGCAGCACCCTGTCCTTTTTCCTAGGACCCCAGTGCCCTCCTATCGGCTCTTAGTCGCTCAGGGTCACTGACTGTGATATTGTATTGTGTCCCGTCTCCCACAAGATGTCAGATTCATGGTCCTCTCTCTCTCTGCCCCATCTTCTTTCTCATTCTACGACCGCTCTTATCTAGCGGTCATGCTGGCAAAGCTGACAAACTTGTTCGTTCCCTAAGGTTTAAGTAACAGAGATGGCTTCATGTGTCACCCCAGCAAGGGTATTCATACTTTAATGAAAGAACATTCCTTAATTGCACAAATGAATGAATCTTTAGGAGCAGAACTGCAATCCTCAGAGATGAGCAGGTGGGACAGAAAAATTGGAGGGAGGGAAAAACTTTCTGGATCTCCTCAAATCACAGCATTAAGAAAATTACCTCTTCTGCCCGTGTATGAGAGTAAATGTGGACAAGGTGACTCCTGTCTCCAAGAAAATAAGGTGAATAGTTCTTGAGGTAGAGGCAACAAAGACACCAATAGAGAAGCTTTGGACAAAGTGATTCATATGGGATTTTGGATCTTTGAAGGAAAATTTTTGATAAACTGAAAGAAATCAGTCCAGATAGGAATTTAGTTATGTAAACAAAGTTTCATGAATGATGTTCTTGTTTTTCTACAGTGAGTCTTAATACTTTAAAAAAAAATCTACAAAGACAGCATGAGAGTGTGAGGGGGTAATATGAGTGCCTAGAATAATCCTGAGCACAAATTACCCTCCTCTTTGATTGAAGAAGATCGAAATTAAGGTCAGGATATTGAAGAACAGAGAGGTTAATGAGACCTGGCAAAGATTAGAGAATAAACCATTGACAGAAGTAGAACTGGGATTACTGGTCCCTGGTCTCCTCTTTTATTTCTCCATAAAACTGAACCTTTCCAATGGTATTCAACATTTATGCCAGACAACATGGTCTGGCTTCCCAACTTCTACCTACTGTTACTCGTTGACTCCCTTGAAAGGGCATGAATAGGGATGGAAATATTTCAGGGCTATTCACCAGAAAACTGCCTCATAGACTTATAAAGCATTAGGGTTGGAAGTTACCTGAAAGGTCATCTAATTTAACTCCTTCAAGATGCTCTGAGGAAACAGAGACTTAGAGAAGTATTTGCCAAAGGTCACACAGCTACTTCATGGTAAATCTAAGACTAGAAGCCCATTGTTCTGACTCCTAACAATATTCTTTGCCTTATACCATACTACCCTCTCTGGACATCTCTTATTCCCCAGGGTGATGTCAGAAGAGATCTTATTGTTAAAACACTGCCATCAGAGGAAGATATCAGGGTTCTAGATCTAGAGCTGAAGGAACTTCCTAAGTCCATCCAGTCTAATTTATTTTGCAAATAAAGAAACTGAGACCCAAGGAGGTTAAGTAACTTAGCCAAGATCACACTGTAAGTAAAGGTTAGAAGGGGCCCATAGTGCAATTAAATCATTCAATCAACCAACATGATCATTAAGTATTTACTATATTTGATACACTATTCTTGGCATAACAAAAGAAACAATAAAAGGCAAGACCATATCTAATGGAGCTCCCAGTTTAGTTGTGGAGATAATCTATGCAATATGATAAGATAAATAATAATACCAAGCATTAAATGGAAGGTCTCAAGTGAAGGTAAAAACAATAACTACCATGGGAGTTTAGAGATGGGAGAGAATTGCTGCCTATGGTGCTATTAAGAAAGACTTCTCAGTGGAACTATTGAGCTAGGCACTGAAGGACAGGCAGAATTGATTAGATCCATTTCCATTTGGTGGCCCCAAAAGATAATGCTATTTTTGCCAGGATCCTCCTGTTTAACTTCCTGCACAGGTTTAGCCTAAGCACTGGAAGACTATGGCTTAGGACTGAAAAATTACATACACTCACTTCCCCCATAGTGAAATAGTGATCTCTCTAATTATGGCAGGCCTGCATTTCATCAGCCAACGGCAAGTTCCCATAAGTGCGACGCACCTTGTTAGATGGCTTCTGTTTTCTGCTAATTACTCTACGAAATCAAGCACAGATTGTGACACAATTAGATTCTGCCTTTTACATTATTTCCTTAAAACATTCTTGACGAGAGGAAATCTCTAATTGAGGAATCTAATTTTTTTTTGCTTCTCTTTGTAGCTAAAGAGACCCCTTAGCACCCGATTTTCTGCTTTGGAAATTGTCATTTCTATTGCAAACCTTAGAGAATTCAATTTTTAAAAAAAATATGAGCAGAAATAGGATGTTAATAATACCAGGCTGAGAAGAACCCTGTAAAACTGGTTTAAAAAAAAACCCCTCTAGAATGGATTTTTTTAGTTCAGGTTTCACATTTCAAAGTTTTATCAAACATTTTCCACCCATAATTTAAACCATTGTTTTCCAAGGAAATTTAATAAGAACTGCCATGTGTTTCTGCTTAATTCTGGAAGGCTATGCTATGCAGTAAAGATTCTCATTTGAAAATAATTCCTGTCCTTATTCTGGAACTGCCAGGGGAATAAAATAAAAAAAGCCTGTTACAGCTTTCGAGTTTATGTTTTGCCCAAAGCCAAGCAGAGCTGCAAGATCAAAAGTTTGGAGTTCAATTCTAAAATGAGAACCCCCTTTCTTGGATAGGGTTGACCAGTAGAGAGCTTGGATCCTCTGACTGCCCACTCCAGGTTTGTTAGTAATTGCTAGCTTCATCCCCCATCCCTGGTTGTGAGGCAGGTCCCCATGGATCCGTAGGCCTGGGAAGCAGATCCCATGGAGATGGAACAAGCATGATATTTTTAGAGCACATGTGCAGTAGGGGCCCCCCATGCATGCCACGCTTTACATCTGGCCCCTCAGCGTAGGGGTGGGAGAGGAACACAGCACTTATGCTTGCTTTCTGCTGGGCTCATCTTTAGCCAGAACGATTTGTCAACGTGACATAGTCATCCACTAATGTTTAAGGATGGGCAAACTGGGTCATGTTTTCTATTCTCTAACAATCTTTCTTTCTCACTTTTTAAAATACACATAGGAGTTTAATTCTGTTCGGCTGCCTCAGAGCCCTTCCACCCTTGGCATTGATTTTTAATACTATGAGCTTCACATATATTGTGATTTCCATGTAAATCCTCTGGATGCTAATTTTAAAGGGAAGTAGTATGCCAGGAACTCCTTTCCTTAGCTCCTTTTCTCCATCCATTCAAGATGCTGCAGCTTGTTATGAATGAACCAAACTAGGGGGCCTAATGGCCCCTCCCGAAGCCAGAGATGATGGATGACAGGTGGGTGCTTGAATTGGACCCAAAGTCTTCCCCCTTACTTAATGGCTCCCTCCCTACTTTTCCCCACCTCAAGAGAACAGGCCAGCACATCTATCACTACCTTCTTCCCACCTAGAGATGACCCAGGATTTTGGGAGGCATAAAAATGACAGGCCAGCTCAAGACTTTCTTAATTAGATGAGATCTTCTGGCATTCTGTTAATGGCAAATGGTGCTGGGTTCCTTCTTTGACATGCCAGTAGTGCTCTTGAGACTTCCTGTTTGCTATTGCTCCCTTGGCAGAAGTTCAAAGCCAAGAGCAGAAAGGCAGCTGTCTATTTTCAATCCTAGTGAACTCCTCAGCACTTCTCAATTTCACATGGACTCTTTTTGTACAGACCCTTGGTTTTATAATGGTTCTTCTAACTTTGCAGTCCTCAATACACATTCTTGTGCAATCGATAATGGGAAAAACAGGTGAACTGCTAAGTTTCACTCAAGATGTCCACTTAGCTATTTTTACCCACTGTTAAGTTGAATCAGCTCTCTGTCTTCTTTTCCTGTAACAGAAGGAGATCAACTGCCTTTGAATAGGGAACAAGAGAAGCCTGCTCTTCCTTCTGTAAGCAGTTTGCCTAAATCCTGTAAAGTTTATTTTATGTTATATGATCTCAGTGGGAATAGGTCTCTTTCCCTCAGATCAAACTTGAGAGGGAGATCTAAGTAGAGTTTTAGAAGCCACACCCAGCCTGAAAAAGATAATGCTATTATTAATTTTGATTACTTTCAGTAAACTGTTATTGAGAGGTGGTCTCAGCTAGCAGATAGAAGCTTGCCTAAGGGACAAGAACACCAGGGTTCGAATCCCATCTTGGACACACACTGGTTTTTGTGACTCTGGGCAAGTTGTCTAACATCTAAGGATTCCACTCAGACTCTTCAAGGTTGGAAGTGGCTGGTCCACTTTAGGAGAAACAATTTCCTCACCAGGAATCCCTTGTAAAGAATCAATGAAAATCATAGGTCCCACAAGAAAAAAAAAAGTATTAAATGACTACTATGTACCAGGCATGATACTAGAGATATGAGGACAGAAATAAAAAGTAGTATGTGCTCGTAAGGAGCCTACGGGGGATCCCTTTGGTTTAACAGCATACCTAGGCAAGCAAACCCAAGATCTACCCCAAGTAATACTGGGAAGAAGACCCTAGCAAGCACGAAGCTGAGAGAAGGTATTGCTTGAGCTGAGCCTATGAAGATTCCAGGGATTCAGAACTTCTTCGGAGATTGCTGCAGGCTAGTCCTAAATGATAGTGCGTATGATGAGGAATTTCTTTCAACAGCGCTTTGCCTCCTGAATTTCCAGTGATAAAAGCTGCTTCAGGCATTGAGAGGAGGGCACATACTCGAGAGAGAAGATCACTAGAGCTTCATATCCTTTGTGGAATGATATCCCCAGGGAGAGCCTGGCCCCAGCATGCATTGCTGCTAAGCTAACCCGGCATCAAATAGAAAGCCTTCTCAATGTGTTCAGAAACTCTAGTGTCCAGGATCCTGCCTAGAGGGCTTAAATGGCAGGGAAGGAAGGTGACTACTGGCTGCTCGGTAGAACATGACTTTGTATAGTTTTCATTGTGACAAAGTGGTACTATGGAGCTGGTGATTTCTCACAATACCAGGTGCATTACAGATTGGTGTGTGGGTTTTTGTGAATTGGCTGCATATAAATGAGGAACATTTAAATAAAAAGGGGATCTAGAAACTTTCAGGAGTTTTTGGCTTTTATTTATAGCTGCACAAATAAGCACAATGCTTATTTCCCTTACCTTATGAATTAACATCACAGTATACTTTTGGAAATACTTAAACCAGATTCACGTGCATTGATTATATTAGAATGGAATATACTGGCTGGATAGAGAAACAGACTGTTTTTTTTTTTTTAAATTTAATTCAAGGTCCTGGAAACATGGGGACAAAGAAGGAAGGAAGCTGGAAAGCCTGAGAGGCCAAATTTGGCAGACAGAATTGAGGAGGATACGCCAGGTAAAGGAGAATGAGTGGGAGAGGTGGATGGTCCTAAATGAGTGAGCACTCTTCAGGTCTACCCTGTGTACTGCTACACATGTCACCATCACTCCCAGTCTGGCCTGGGATCTCTTCCCCTCTCTTCTTCACCCAAACTCATCCCTTCTTTATTCCCGCTCACTTAAGACTCACCTCCTTCAGGGTCTTTTGGAATTAGTTTCATCTGCTTCCAGTCATTCTAAGCCTTTTGCCTTGGGAGGGACAGCTCAGGGATGTATATCAACTCTCTCTTCTCCCACCCATCCATTCCTGATGCTTCCTACATCTTAGATGGCTTTGCACCACCTCCTGGGATCGAGGTGACGAAAACCACTTTAGAAACTATAAATCTGTTAAATCCTGGTCATTGTTATTATAATGAAAAATATTCTGGTTGCATTTCTATGTGAATCTTTGTGTTCTGTCTCAATCGATCACTCAGTCAACAAGCATTTATGAGGCAAGATCCATGTTAAACTCTGGGGATAGAAATAAAATGCTACAAACATTCTCAGCCCTCAGGGAGCTTAATTTCTCATGGGGAAAACAACATATAAACGTGCAGTTATTAATAAGATACATACAGAGTAGATACAATGTGACTTCACAGGGGAAGGCAGCTATGCTCAGAGGACTGACAAAGGTCTCCTACAGAAGGTCGGATTTGAGTTGAGTCTGAAAAGAAGCCAAGAGGTCACGATAAATGGGGAGAGCACTTCAGGCATGGGCTTTCATGTCTCCCATTTGATAGGACTACACAGAAAGCAGTCACTCTTCTTTAGTGTTTCCTTTGTAGAGTTTCTACCCCTGGTAGCCTGGCATAGGGCATGGAGAGCCAGCTTCAGAGTCAGAGAGATTCTAGGTTCAGGTCGTGTCTTTTACCATACTGACTGTGTGAGATTGGGACAAATCACTTACCCTCTAGCTCCCAGCTAACTCTCCAAGACTATCGGTTGCCTAACAGTTGTCCATTTGTGTTGATACGGGGAGTTTCCTCACCAGATACTCCCTAAATCAAAGGAATTATAGATCTGGAGAAAACCCAAATCTGTCTACTCAGATCCCCCCCTTTCCACATATATCTTATGGATAGGACTTGTCAGGATCACTCATTAGTGATACGTTGAGTCACTGAGCATACACTGCCTTGTGTCGTTAGCTATCTTTTCACTTCCGCTCAATTACTCAATCTCCTTTGGGGAAGGGGCCATGGTATTCATGTCCCACATAGACTTTAACGTAATCTCTTGTACTAAGGATCATAGCTTTTGTTTTAGAAGAGACCTTAGGGTCACACAGACCAATTCCTTATTGAACAGATAAGGGAACTGAGGCTCAAAGTCACACAGGAAACAAATTGCAGTAGTCAGGATTTAGGCACAGTTCTACATCCAGCATTTTATTCTCTGCACCACTGTTACCCTTAAAATAGATGCTATAGAAATATCTGATTGATACTCAAAGAGCACACTGGATTATTAGGCACAGTCAGTGTCTTTGTTTTCTGGGAGCAAGCTTTTGGGGGTGAAGGCAGTGGAATCATTCTTTTTCATGATTTATTTAAATTAGAATTTGAGTTAACAATGTCCCTTGTCTGAAACGGAGGCTTACTTGTAAGGTGTTACACACATTAACAGATTATCTATTTTTTTTAAATAGATGTGGGAACGTTTAGCAGCATCTAAAATCAGAGGCTGGGTGTTAATTGTAGACAAAAAATCTCCCCATATCAAAACAGGTCTAATGTTAATTAAGTCAGAAGGAAAAGAATATGGCAAAGTGACTGCAAGTCTGATTGTGCATGTTTGTACATGTGTTTGTGTGTCTGGTAGGGAGAGAACAGGGGTGGGAGGACACGTATTTGAATTCAAAGGGACAAATGTGCAAGAAACAGAATCCTAGGACCAGGATTGTGATCTAATGAGTATCTTCTAGGCCAGCTCCAAGGGGATCTGTTTGTACAGCCCTGGAAGGTTTTCAGGTACTAATGGAAAGGGCCCTATCCCATTTGCTGACTTGTTTTATTCCTTTGTATCTGGGTTTATAAAGAATAGACTTAATTTTCATTGGACAAAATCATCATTTTGAGATTATCCAAATACAATAAAACAAAATTGTGCTTTTCAAAGTCGGCTTTAGTGAGCAGGAACCTTTATTATTATTGTTCTTTTCTTTATTGCTTTCTGGTCCTGAAAATGAATTAAAATCAATTGTAACCCCAAAAGGAAGGTCTGTGTCATTATCTCTAATTTCCTAGTGGGAAACCAGAAGTGGAGAGCAGTTCCAGTGACTCACCCAAACTCACACAGTCTGGTTGGGTCTCTATAGCCAAAGCTAACGGGATTAGAGGCAGGCAATCATCTTGAGAAATCAAGTTAAAAAAAAAAACCAACACAACAGTTTTGGATTGAATTATCTCATAATTGTCTCCATTCTCCCCTTGACGAAGGCTACAAAGATCTGGATCTTGTGGAATCTGGGACAAGTTACTTCAATTTCTACCTCTTTTGTTTCATCTGTGAAATGGGGATGGATTTTATGGTTTTTCTCTTTTCTTTAAATTTGTTCTTTTTTAAAAAATTCTTTTAAATTAATAAACATTTTTTTTCTCTTTCCCACCTCATATTCCCTTACTTTCCCCATGGGGGAAAAAAAACAAACAAAATCCTTGTAACACTTATGCATAGTCAAGTTAAACAAATTTCTGTATTACCCTAGTAATAATGATTTTTCGACATTCATAAAGCAAATGTAGTTAGGGCTAAGAACATGTGGACTATGAAGAGACTTGTGTTCTTGGCTTGTAAGCAGCTATCTGAGTTGCTTAGGTGGTGAAGTGGATAGAATGCAGGCCCTGGAGTCAGGAGGCCCCGGGCGAGTCACTTAACCCTGTTTGCCTCAGTTTCCTCATTTGTAAAATGAACTGAAGAAGAAAATGGCAAAGTTCTCTAGTGTCTTTGCCAAGATAAACCCCAAATAGGGTCGCAAAGAATCAGATACAACTAATTGACAAAAATGACACCAAATTCCTATGGATGATGAGTAGTGTCAGGAAAAAAAAAAAGAGGAAAATCCTGGGAATTGTTTAGTATTTGGTTAAGCAATGGACAGTGAAATTGTTCTGTTTGATCTAGTAATGGAAACAGTGACATAGCACTCCAGCAGGGATGAATTTCTTCCTGTTTGCTCACAGAGAGCTTGATATTTTTCTAAGAGCCTTTTCTTGGGAGAATATCAGCAATCTGGTCCCTTGCACAACCAACCAGGGTCAACATTCATTTGTCATAGAGAGGGCTCTTCCATGCAAAACATCAACCTGAAATGATTTCCCATGTCATCTGGGCCCCTTCCCTCCATTTCTTTAAAAACCACATCCTCTCAAATTGATGGTGGGATGTTTGGGGGAGGGGGACTAGAAACCTTCACTGCCTTTTTCCTTTGACTGCTATGTCCCAGATCCACCATCTGATCTGAGTGAACTTGGTAAAATCATTTAAACTCTTGGGACCTTGTTTTCTAGCACTCCCTACTTAACAGGATGTTCAGATGAATGGGTTTGCAGAAGGTAAAGGATAGAGGGAAACTTGACAAGGGCTGGCTTCTTTTTCCAGATCTAGAAAGCCAGGTTGGTTAAAGCAACTTGTTCACTCGGCAAATTAGTGGCAGAGCCAAGATGAAAAACTGATCTCACTTTCATTGCTTTGCTCTTTTCACACTATGGTGGAATTGTTTTGAGCATTTAAAACTTCCATACAAATATAAGGGAAGAATTCTGATTAGGCATCTTTTTTTGGTGGTCAAATAGTTCTATAAATTACCTTGGACCCATTTTGGTTTATTACTTCTTTCGTATCCCAAGGTATGCTGGAAAAACAAACTAAACCTTTACCCAGTCTTGTTCCTTGGGAATAACAGCTAACATCTGTATTGTGCTTTCAAGTTTGTAAAGTGCTTTACATCTGTTATCTCATTTGAGCTTCACAACAACTGTGTGAAAGAATAAATACTATAGGTATTATCCTCATTTTATGGCAGAGGAAACTGAGGCTCAGAGACTTACACACCTACTAAATCTCAGAGATAGGTTTTTAAATGTACATCCTCCTTACTTCAGGTCTGGCAGCCTATTCACTGTGCCAGGCTGGGGGTATGAGAAGTTGGCTCACTTTGGGGCTGTGAAGTTTATGATGTAAATTTCTGAAGAGTCCAGTTCTCAAAGGAAAACTTATCTGAGACCCTGTTCTATGCTTCAATTATTTTGTCTTTTAGATGTGTCTGTTGACAATTTCCAGGGCATCTGTTGGGGTTTGGGCTTAATGTTTATGCAGAGACAAAGTTAATTTTTTGCACTTCAACAAAATGTATATTAGGCCATTTTGTGATTGGGTGAAGAAAAGTACAGTACCAAGATCCATGTTTCCTTTTCTATCTTCTCCACACGCTGCTCTGAGGGATGCTCCTGAGTCTGAAAAACTGAGTGGATGATCCAAGCTCTTAATTCTTTGAGTGCTCCCCACACCAGGGTAGTCAAGTGACCAAGAACAGAAAAAATATGTGATCACTGAGGCAACAGTACAGATTTGCTCATTATATTTCTATATATTTCATAATAATAGTGATGATGATTGCTAGACTTTATATCTCACTTTAACATTTACAAAGCACTTTAAATATTTTATCTTATTTGATCTTCACAACATCCCTCTGAGCTCCAGGTGTTTTTAGAATGCTCGTTTTACAGATAAGGAAAATGAGACTGAGAATAGTTAAGTAACTTGCCCAGCTAGTGCCTGTCTGAGGCAGGATTTGAACTCACATCTTGACTCCAAGTCTGCTCTATCCACTTTTAGAAATATTTCCATTTGCTACATTCCACTGTAATGTAAATGCAAATCTAATGCTTTTTTAAAAAGTAATCTTCAAATGGTATAGATGACAGTAATTTCTCAATAGATAATTAAAAATAAAATATCACCTTTGTACAGTGGTATGAGAGGACTTTGAACACCTATATATCATGTCGGGCAGCCAGGTAGTACAGTAGATAGAGCATAGGGCCTGGAGTCAGGAAGACTCATCTTCATGAGTTCAAATCTGACCTCAGACACTTATTAGTTGTGTGACCCTGGGAAAGTCCAAGTCACTTAACCATGTTTGCCGCAGTTTCCTCATCTGTAAAATAAACTGGAGAAGAAAATGGCAAACCAATCTAGAATCTTTGTCAAGAACACCCCAAATGGGGACGCAAAGCGTCGGACATGACTGAAAACCCTTAAACAACAACAATGGGAATATCAACCTGAAACCTGAATTACAGCAACCTGCCACTCTAGGGGATGTTTCCATACATGATAGATAAAAGGCACTGTTCCAGAAGGGAAGAAATTGGGGAGTAAATATATGATGTGGTTTAATTTCAGTTGGTTCAGCTTTCAGTTGCTCAGTGAACGAGGTTAAAATGTAGAATGCAGGGGATGCAGTCAGGAGCACAGAAGTCCTGTCCCATGCGATTCTAGGCTTTCATACCCAGGATATGGGAAGTGGGTGTAATTCCACTTATGATCTGCCTACCTGTGATCTGCTGTGAGGCTGCTTCCTTGTGCTGAAGACTTTTTTTTTTATTAGTAAAAGAGGCAGGTTGGCCTGGATGATCTCTGAGATCATTTTATAGTTTCAAAAATTTATTCTTCTCTTACTCTGCACTATAAAGCTTCTCTGGAGATTGATTGGTGCTAACAGGATCTTTAAGCTTTGGGGACTCTGCTTCAAGTGGATCACATGTTATTTTAAGGGCAGAAATTAGGTTTTCCTAAGTGATGGTAGGGTAAAGTTTATGCTTTGTTCTTTAAAGGATCTAAAATTTCCCAGCATTCAAATGGCCCATTTGAAAAAAAAACACTCCTAGGGGTGGCCAGGTGGTGCAGTGAGTAAGAGTGCTGGCCCTAGAGTTGGGAGATCGGTTCTGGCCTCAGATCTCAGCACCCACACAAAAATAACTGGTCGTGTAACCTTGAGTAAGTTACTTAACCCCGAATGCTTTAAAAAAAAAAAGTAAAAAAAAAAAACACTCATAGGTTGGTGATTGTGACAAGTCTAGAGAGTAACAAAAGATTGAGCATATCTTTAGTGAAGATGAGAAGTAACATGCTTTAGCCTAAATTAGACTGTCATTTTCTGAGTTTCTTAAAGGGACTTTATGCATTTGATAGGGAGATGGGCTAAATGAACTCTACGATTTCTTCTAATTCTGAGCTTCAGCAATCCTGTGACTTTCAGGGTGACACGATCTCAAATCATTTGTCATCGGCTCATTTCCCCAATGGTTTCTGAGTTAAACTGAAATTTTTGCTTTTGGGAGGAAAAGGTAAGAACAGTGACACGTTGTTGCCAGAAAATTTGCTAGTGGCCTGGCATCATAAGAATTGTCCCTTTCAGGGAACTGAGTCAAATTTATAAAAAATAAGAGCCATTCCCCAGCTGATAAATGGTCAAAGGATGTTAATAGGCAGTTTTCAGAAGAAGGAATCAAAGTTATCTTCAGTCACATGAAAAAAATGCTCCAAATCACTAGTGATTATAGAAATTCAAATGAAAACAAGTGAGATATCACCTCACAATTATCAGATTGGCTAATATGACAGAAAAGGAAAATGACAAATGCTGGAAGGAAGTGGAAAAATTGAGAAACTAATGCATTGTTGGTGGATGGTTAACCAGTCTAACCTAATTCTGCAGAACATTTTGAAACTATACCCAAAGGGCTATAAAACTGGATACCCTTCGACCCAGCAATATTAGATCCGTATCCTAAAGAGATCAAAAAGGAAAAAGGGCTTATTTGTGCAAAAATATTTGTAGTAGCTTTTTTTTTGTGGTGGCAAAGAATTGAAATTGAAATCAATTGTGGAATGACTGAATAAGTTGTGGTATATGATTGTGATGGAATATTATTGTGCTATAAGTAATGATGAACAGGATGATTTAAGAAAAAAACCTGGGAAGTCTTACATGAATTCACTCAAAGCGAAGTGAGCAGAACCAGAAGAATATACACAGTAACAGCAATGTTGTAATGATAGTCAACTGTGAAAGATTGAGCTACTCTGATCAAGACAATAACCAATTTTTATCAAGGGATGCTGTCTACCTTCAGAGAAAGAACTGATGAACTCTGAAGTAGATTGAAGCATACTTTTTTTTACCTTCTTTATTTGTATTATTTTATTTTGTTTTGTTTGTTTTCTTTTGCAACATAGCAAATATGGAAATATGTTTTGCATGAAATTTCATATAAAAGATTTAAAATTGCTTGCTTTTTCAAGGAAGGGGGGCAAAAGAGAGGGAGACAATCTGCAACTCAAAATTTCAAAAATTATTGTTAAATTTTTTTACATGCAATTGGGAAATATTTAATGAAATAAAAAAATAAGAAAAGAATTTTCACTTTCTAGACATCCTATTTCCCATTACTTCCATCAATGGTACTTGAGGTCAGTAGTGGGTGGGTACGAGTTGAGAGCAGAGTAGAAGTTTGGCCATTTAAATCACATCATGTCTCCCCATCCCAGTACCTACTATTAATTCAGACATTTAAGTTTAACAATGGCTTAATTAACAGATCTGGGAACAAAGCTTCTATTAACCAGTTAGCCCAGGTGCAGAGAGGTTTAGAGGATGTCCTAACCCTCTCAGGACTGGATTAGTGGTGGCAGGGGCCATGGAGGGATAAGCCAGTGCTTTGGGTTCAATCTTCTCAGTGGGTTGAAGGCCTGGCTGATTTGCAGGCTGCACACTTACCCCTCACAATGTCTGGGCACCTGGGAGTGTAGCAACTGTCTGAGCTGTGGCCATGTGTTACTTCTGTATCACTGGATGAATGATTATGTAAGAGTGAGAGACATCTTCCCTATCTTCTCCCCCTGCTTCCTGCCCCCTCCGCCAGTGCTCTATAAAAGACAGAGATCCCAGACAATTTATTTGTCTGACAATTTACAAATGGACCCATTTTCTGGCTATATCTGTCTAAAAGCTCTAAATCCCTTTTACGCATTTCCTTATCATTTATTAGATTATAAACAACTTGAAGCCATAGAATATATTGTCTAAATTCTTTTTAATGCCCCATTATGCCTAGTACAGTGTTCCAGTACAGTCATTACTGTTTAAAAATTATATTCTAAGTCATATGAATAATCAACTGTCTTGGAACTAAAACCAAGGAATGTGGTCTTCCTCCCCTTCATCCCTATTCTAGGAATTCCACCCAACAGCCCCTACAATCCCTCATCATCAATTAGTGATATAATTTTTTTTCCTTATAAATCTCCTGAAGACCAGAATAAAAAGCAAACATGGGGAATACAGGAAGATGAGGAAGCACCTTCAGTCATAGGCAGTTCTCATGCCTCATATTTTGGGAGCACTTTGTGTGGGAGCATAAGATTTCTGAGCTCTCTTCTGAACTGGAGGGAGTTTTGCTTTGAATCCGCCAGGGAGACAGCAAAGAGAGTCCTGAATTTTAAAATGATGACAGGGCACATCTTTTACAGTTTTCCCATAGCCTTAAACCTCTACCAACCCACTCTTATTGACAAATGAGAGGGCCATGGCCAAATTAATTATTTTGGCACTATTATCATACAGACCAACTGAGAACATTTATTTTAAGCCGAGTATTAAACCTATTTATTTTCTAACTCTTAAGCTTTTTCTTCATAGCAACATTGTTAAAGCCCTTTGCTCTAGAAATTGTTCAAGTCATTTCCATATGAATCTTATATTCTGTAGTTTTAAAAAGTATGAAAGTATATCACTCCTTTCTAACTGCTCCCTCCCCTTCTTCCTCCTTTAGGGTGTGAATAATTCTTGAGGGGATGCAGAGAAGAGGGAATATGCCAAAGTGGCAGAGAAAGGATAGCAGGCATCAAAGGAAATATGCACTTTCCCATTTTAAAGAATGTATTTTTGGAAAAATGAAACAGGTGAAACTCTAAGTCCAAGCTTCAGTTTATAGTTTTCTCAAGAATCCCTAATAATTTCCTTTAAAAAAAATTGACTCATATATTCGGTCATTCTGTCTGTAGCCCACCTTTCCAGATTTCTGACACATTACTTCCCTTTATGTTCTCTGTGTTTCAGGGAAACTGACGTACTTGCTGTTCTCTTGACCCTGAGCTCTTGTTTCCTGACTCTGAAACTTTGTGTATTCTGTCTCCCAGGGCTGGACTATGCTCTCTCCTTACCTACTTTTCAAATTCCTAGCTTCCTTCAAGGTTCCGCTATGAGCCTTTTCCTAGGGAAACCTTTCTTGATTGCTTTAATTGTGAGTGTCCTTTCCTTCCTCCTTAAATAATTTTTTGTATATATAATAATAACAATAATAACAACTATCATTGATGCAACATCAAATAATGCTAGGCATATGTGTATATGCATACACACATGTTCATAAGGTACATATATGCACGATCATGTAAGTATACCGATATGTGCAACAATACTCACACATATGTGTATGATTGTACACAATCATAATATGCACAAACTCATGTATGATTGTGCAAAATGTATATATACTGTACACATGTAATATATAGTTAAGCAATTATACATATTTCATACAATGCAGATGATTCACACATACATTTGTAAATGTGCATATTCCTGTGTATATACATTAATGTAGACATGTATCCTTGTGTACATGTATGCATGTATACAAGCACATGCATGTGTAATATAGACACATGTATGTTTATTAATATATTGTATCCCAAGTAGAATGTAAGTTCTTTGAGGGCAGGAACAGATATGTTGTGATTTGTTTTTACATCTCCAGTGTCTGGCATTGGTGCTTTGCATGGTTTCTTCCATGCCAGACGTGCTTAATAAATGTTCATTAGATTAAATTTGGTCAAACTACCAAAGTAGACAATTTCTTTCTTCATTTTGAGAATGAACCCTTGCATTCAAACCCTGGGCCAATTTTAAGAGCAGTGTTGAGGAAATAAGATTTATACTTGATTTATGTGTGTGTATATATTACATATATATATATATATGCATAGATATGTGTGTATGTATGTATGTGACAAAGCTTAAAAGGTGAGAACTTAAAAAAGCTGAAGTTTTAACTCCAGCAAAAGAGTTCGCTCCTTGGTCCCTTTTTTTCTTCCTCTTTTGTCCATTCCAAGGCTCAGGGTCAACACACTAATCTACCCCTGTTTTTGCCTTGTCTCAAATGACTCCCACAACATCTAATGGTTCTTCCCACCCCCACTTCATTATAAGGTTCCCGCTGTTCCCATTTTCTTTTTCTTCATTGTGAGCAGCTGTGCTCTTTTCTGGGCAATGTGATTACAGCAAATTAGCTGTAAAATAAAGCAGCACTTTTTTTTAGGGAGTTGTGGAAGAAAAGGTGGCTAAAGGAACAGTAATACAGAGATTATCTTATGATAATCAAGTGTGGACAAGTGAATGAGTAGAACTATTGCTTATGGAACTGGTCCCAATGATCTTTGCAGGGTGGTAGAGCCCACGTCTTTCCCTTCACAGCTCTGGTGATCTTTGCCCTGATGTCTCTGATATGAAGCTTCCCTGGTTGAATCGGAGTCTCTGAAGTCTTGGCTCTCCTCTTCTTGAAGTTGTTTTCTGAATAAAGTCCCAATCTGAGGGGAAGGGGCTTTACGTGACAGATATGATTGCAGTAACTAAACTGTTGGGTTTGCTTTTCACATTTTGCTTAAAAAAAAGTATTTCCTGATTAATATTTTCTTCTTCAGTCAGAAATGTCAGACTATCATCAAAACAGTACCTGGCACATAGTAGGGATTTGAAAGAGATTCACAGAAGTGAATTGGATTAGAAGACAGTAAAATTCCAAAATATTTTCAAGATGAAAAAGGACAAAAAAAATAGATTTGGGATATTAAAAAAATAGGAAGACCAGGAATAGAAAGGAGGTTTCACTCCAAATCTTTTTCATATTACAGGTTATAAGGCACTTTTGTCATGACCATTGTGTCTTCTGTTATTACTTAATTATTGTACAGAGGAAAGAGTGCTGGTCTGGGGGTCAGAGGACCTTCATTCGAGTCCCAAATCTGTCACTTGCTACCTGTTTGGCCTTGGACATCTGTAAAATGAGAAGGTTGAACTAGTTCTGTGTGTCAGATTCAAATAGAAATGGGGGCATAAGGATACCTTTGGTCATATATTGACTCAATTTGAATATCTCTGTTTTTTTGTATTCTTATTTATTTTGTTAAGCATTTCCTAATTTCATTTTAATCCAGTTAAGGTCACACTTAAGAGTGCTGTGGGCTGCAGTCTGCTACCCCTGAGGCCTCTTCTATCTTTTTATTTAAGCAATCGGGGTTAAGTAACTTGTTCAAGGTTACACAGCCAGTTTTTTTGCTTGGGTGTTAAGTATCTGAGGCTGAGGGGCAGCCAGGTAGCACAGCGAGTAAGAGCATCGATCGGGATGACCTGGGGGATGGAATCCGGGCTCAGATACTTAGCACCACACCCAGAAATAACTGGCCATGTAACCTTGAGCAAGTTACTTAACCCCAATTGCTAAAAAAAAAAAAAAAAAGGTATCTGAGGCTGGAACCAATTCCGGGTCCTCCCAACTCTGGGGCCGGCACTCTTACTGTGCCACCTAGCCGCCCCTTTAATTCTTATTTTACAAATTAAGAAACTGAGTCACAGAGAGGTTACATGGTTTGCCTAAAGTGGCACAGGCACCAAACCCTGGTCCTCTAACTTCATAACCAGGGTTTTTGTCATTAAACCATAGCTGCTGTGAAGGCATTTGTTTTGTGCTTGGTGGTGGAGGTTAGTAAGAGATTTGAGTTAAACTTGCCTCCTTGCTGCTTCTTGTACACGAATCCCAGCTTTATCTAGGTACCTTTTCAGAGGCTCTTTCTTTTCAATTAGGGTTAAGTGACTTGCCCAGGGTCACACAGCTAGTAAGTGTCAAATGTCTGGTCAGAGGCTGGATTTGAACTCAGGTCCTCTTGACTTCAGGGCCGGTGCTCTATCCACTGCACCACCTCGCTGCCCCTCAGAGGCTCTTTCTTGTGAATGGAATGCACCCCCTCATTTCTTACAAATCCTAAAGTTCCTTCAACTTTCAGTTACGTGAAGCTATGCCTCCTACATGAAGCCTGCCCTCATCTCTCCACTTGTTAGGATAAGGGAACTTTGTGGCTATTTCCCACCGAGTGGTGACCCACTGCTGAAATCACGGTGCCCTTGGTCCTCCCATTCTTTTGCCCTTAAGGAACAGGGAGCTGAGGTGCTGTGTGACTGGCATTCTCTTGTCTGGGAATCTAACAGCAGCAAGATGGAACCCAGACAGGGAGGGACAGGAAGACAACATCCTTCTTCATCATGGTGCCATGGCAATCCTGCCCAAGTAACAGCTGGTGCTGGGGCCTCGAGGAATAGATTCTTATTCATTTTAAATCTTGGAGGGTCCACTAGGTCTTTCTGTATTCCCATCATCTGAAGAACTCTTTCTTAACTAGCGTTGAAAGGTTTTTTGTTCAGTTGTTTCAGTCCTGTCCAACTCTTCACAATCCCCTTTGGGGTTTTCTTGGAAAAGATCCTGGAGGGGTTTGCCATTTCCTTCTCCAGTTCATTTTGCAGATGAGGAAACTGAGGCAAGTAGAGTTAAAAAGCTACTTCTTGTTTAGCAGCTTGAACTGGCATGGCTTCAGCAGTAATCTGAGACAGGTTCCTCTAGGGTTACCTATGTCTTTTCTGTTACCATTTAATGGCTAGACAATTTTGTGCCTGGTTCTCTGCTAGACACTGTCTCTTCTCTGCCCCTTCCCGTAGAAGACCCTGTGGGCTGGAGAGGCCTGGAGGTCTGTGAGTGATGTGGTGGCAGCAGCAGCAGCATTCACTTGCTAGACTGCTATTGTCGGTGCTATGGAGAGGACAAATTACATTTAGATAGCATTCAAAGGTCTACAAAGGAGTAAACAGTTACATGAAGCAGGGACTCATTTTTCAGGGGGGTGAAAGAAATTCAGGAAGACTAAAGTGATCTGCCTACCCTTACAAAACTAGAACACCTCAAGAGTCCTGATTTAGGGTTCTTCCTTCAGTATCACAAGGCCTCTCACTAGAACATCATTTTAAGATCCATTTTCAAATCAGAAACCCATGTTCCTATGAGCCTGTGATCTTTAGGTGAGAGGTGGTGTGGGGTAGTTGAAAGAGTAAAGGCCTTAATCTGAGAAAAGCTGAGTTTGAGTAGTGGCTTAGCCATTTAGTGGTTTTGTGATAATGGGCACATCACTTAGCCTTTTTGTGGTTTTGTTTTCTTATACGTAAATTGGGGATAGTGATACTCATATTACCTGCCTCTACCAAGTAATTTACCTGCATTTCATAGGAACAGAGTAAAAGGGACCTTCCAGTGTTATCTCGTCAACTCTCATTTTATAGGTGAAGAAACTTAGCTTAAGGGACTTGCCCAGTGCCACACAGGTGGCAAAAAAGCCTCCTTCCTGAGGTTTGAGCCCAGCTCATCCCACAACCCCCAATCCAGTACACTTCCCACATTATGCTTCCTCCCATGCCTGCACCCTCACAGGACTAGGGGCGAGGAGAGCACTCTAGAAATGAGACATATTTATTTAAATACAGAGAATTCTCCATCTCTGCCTGGCTATGTGACCCCAGGCAAGTCACCTAAGAGCTATCTGCCTCAGTGTCCTCAATTATGAAATGAGGATAATAATAGTACCCCCCTCCAAGGGTTGTTGTGAGAATAAAGTGAGATAATGTTTGTATAAAACACTTAGTAAAATGCCGAACACATATAGACCCTTAAT
>NW_027185664.1:7840659-7932964 GCF_028583685.1 Petaurus breviceps papuanus
TTCCCTCCCTCCTTCCTCCCTCCCTTTCTTCCTCCCTTCCTCCCTTCCTACCCCACTTCCTTCCTTCTTTCCTCCCTTCCTTCCTCCCTTCCTTCTTCCCTTCCTTCCTTCCTTCCTTCCTTCCTTCCTTCCTTCCTTCCTTTTTCTCTTTTGGAGGCAAAGATCCATTATGTCTCATGGATATTTTGAAGATTTTTAGCCCTCCTAATTATTTAGAAATATTTAAGTTTGCAAAGCCCCTGGTCTCCAGACCCCATTTACTAAAGATAATAGCACCACGATTCAGCGCAACTGCAGATAAAGCATCAGGAGAGGGTTAAAGAGAGTAAAAAGTCTCTCTCTGGAGACATCTGTTCCATGAAGTATCATGAGTAATGGCCAAGGCATAGTATGGGAGAAACATCTGCTTAGTTCCCAGCAAAGCATTGTGAAGAAGCCCAAGTAGAATCAGGCAAATGGGAGAGCAGTAAGGGCGTGCCCAAGGCCTGGGGTTTGAGGGCACACAGGGGCAGGGGCAGGACTGCCCAGCCCATCTCCCTTCATTCTTTCCCTCACCACAAGGAATGGAAATAGCACTGTGATAGGTGAGATAGCACACAGGCAGATTGTCCACCAGATGGTACAATCTTCTATTTAAGAAATATTTGAAAGGGCAACAAAATACAGCAGAAACCATCCGACAGTCCACATGGCTAATGCAGCATTCGCCAAAATGACTGCAGTGGTGGTGTTGGGAGGTGAGAAGCCGGAAACGAGGATGCGAGGCCCTGGAACGGTGCAGCCTGGACTGGCTCCAAGATACCAGGGCATGTCTGATGAATGGCTCAAGCCCTTGAGACTTAGGTCTACAGCTGGAAGGGACCTTAGAGGGTATTTGTCTAACCTCTTTATTTGACAGAAGAGGAAAGGTGAAGTGACTGTCCTAGCATCACTGAGGCAGTAGATCAGAGAGCCAGGATTTGCATCTAGGTCCTTTGCCTGGTCTGATTTTCAGCTCCATGATTTTTCTTTCCATTGTAGTATGTCACCTCTTTAAGAAATAACATGCTTCTTCTGTCATGGTTTTCAGTATTTCTCACCAGTGATCGCATTGAAAAGCAACCTGCTGAACTGCTTCTGGGGTCAGGAAGCCTGGTTTCCAGGTCTAGCTCAGACCCTTTTTAGCTGTGTAAGCTTACGCACAATTTCTCAGACCTTTAGTTTCCCCATCTGGAACATGGGAATAATGATACTTTTACTGTTTCTTTGTCAGGCTATGAAGTTATAAACTAAAAGGTGTTATGTACATGTAAGCTATCTCTCTATGCTTCTAGCTTGATAAAATAGGAAGAGGCTAGATTTGAAGTCAGGAGAGCTGGGTTTGAATCCCAGCTTTGATACTTGCTACCCTTGTAACCTCGAGACAGTGACTTCAGCTCACCAGGTCAAGGAAGATTAGTTATGAAGTGAAGGGTTTTGAATTGGATGACTTCTAAAGTCTCTTCAAACTCTGTGGTAATAGCCTTCTCCCACATCTACATGAGTCTGATGGACTCCCCAGGTTTGATTGTGTTCACTGTTTCTCCATTTCCTTTATCTCTCTGGAGATATAAGGGGAGAGCAGAAATCAGAGGTGAACAACCAGATTGGTGCAAGATCCTGAGTCCAAGCCATATTCTGATCATTGGAAAGAAGTGGGGACATTTAGCCTGGAGAAGAGGAGACTCAGATGGAACGTCATGGCAGTAATTCAAATACTGAGAGGGTCAGCATGTAGAAAACAGATGACGATTGCTCTGTTTGATTCCAGGGACAGAGCAGCCAGTAGCGGTGGGTGAAAGTTGCAAGAGTAGAAAATTGAGACTTGATTAAAAATAAAATTCCTAACAATTAGGGCCACACAGAAGTTGAATAGTCTGTCCCAAGAGCTGGTGAGTTTCCCCTCAGTAGAGGTCTTCAAGCTGAGTCTAAATGACCATCATTTGGGTCTATGATAGTAGAGATTCTTTTCCAGGCATGGGTTGGGTCCCTGAGGTCCCTCCAACTCTAGGATTTGGTGATTTTTATTCTTACCCAGTTGAGAGAGTCGGTATTTGAACCCAGGTCCTCTGGCTCCAAGTCCAGCACAATTTCCATTGGACCATACTGTTATAGCTGCTAACTAGCTCCTAAGAAGTTAGGCCCCTATAGTTGGATGACCAATGTCCATTTTCTGATCATTTATACCTTGCTGCATCTAAAATCTGGCCTCAGACTAGCTCTGTGATCCTGAGCAAGTCACAACCTCGTTTGCCTCACTGTCTTCATCTGTAAAATGGGCTGGAGGAGCAAATGGCAAACTGGTACAGTGTCATTGCCAAGAAAACCCCAGATGGGGTCATGAAGAGTCAGGGGTATGACTGAAATGACTGAACAACAAATGTCTCAGTATTCATTTAGTTCACTCAGGAGAGGATTCTGAGAAGGTTGCATATGTCCTCAGCATCTTCTTTCTCTGGGTGACCCTTTGAAAACTGACTAGGACGGTCCTAGAATTGGTGACCCGGTCAAAAGGAAAAATAAAAAGCTCCTTGGCCTATGAAATGACAGCTTTTGACATGGGAAGTATCCCTTTAACTTGTGAGAAAAAGATTTTTAGTCCTTTTTTCTTTTTAAACATTTAATTGCCTTCTCTCAAGAATTAATTATATTATTATTATTTTTATAAATGTTGATCTCACTAGTCATCACAAGTTGTCTATGAAGGAAGAGTAATTTCCTGTTCCCAAAAAGAAAAATGGAGATCTGATGAGTGAAAAAATTCTGGTGAGGTTACTTAGCAATAATCCTGTAGTCCTATTACAAAAAGTGCCTGAACTGGTTACTTAGAAATGAAGGTCCAGTGTTCATATCTTGATAATCATAGGATTTATGGTTGGAAGATACCTTATAGTTCATCTAGTCTAATACTTTCACTTTATAAATAAGGAAACGGACACCCAGAGAGGTGAAGGGACTTACCCAGTCACTCTGCTAGGTGTTTGTACTTTTAACTTTTGTGTCACTTAAATAATATGAGAAAGCATGGTCACCACCTCCCTCTCTTGTTTTCTACCCCCTAATATCTCTTGCCTTATATTTATAATTTGGGTTCAGCCTTTCTGGGTGGACTTTATCTGAATGTGCCCAGCCTCAAGGACAATGCAGTGTGATTAGGCTGTTGATCCAAACTAAGAAACTGTATTCGGAATAAAAAATGATAGCAAAACTTTTATTAAAGGATTATTCACTAAAAATAATAATAATAAATAATTCAGCACTTAGTTTGGGAGGTGGGTCCATACCTGTGAGTTTGTCAGCATTGTTAAGTTAGTTGTAGTATGGAACCTCCCTTCTCCAATGTGGATTGGTAATTCATCTGTGATTTAGACTCTTAGAGAATTACCTGGGGGATTGAGAAGTTAAATGACTTGCTCAGGGTCACAGCTAGTATATTCCAAGTTTTTCCTAACTCCAAACTCTGTCCTCTATTCATTATACCACACTGCTTCTCAATTAGTAAGGTCCTAAAGGACATTTTACATATGGTAGGCTTACCAAAATACCTTTCAAAGATGGCTCTTCAGGGGCACATTGTATCAGATGAGGTATACAAGTCAGTAACAAGATCAGAGCATAATAGTGTGGGTTCTACAATTCTCTTTAGGCATTTGGTTTCTTTCTTAGATTCATTTTCATCTGAAATCTTCCAATTAGGATAGAGATTTAACCAAACATTAGGTGGAAAGGGGAAGGGAACATGTATCTCTAGCACCTAGAACAGTGCTTGCCATATAATGAGCATTTAATAAATGGTTTCTGGCTGACAGAGGGGAGCCTAGAGCAGCTGCCCAGTTAAATGGCACAAACTGTTATTTGAGGTGCCCAGCCAAGTAAATCTAGGTGTAGTCAGGATGATGGATCTACCTTTGGATTTCAATGTTGCTGACAGATACGAAATTCCACAACTGGATTCCGGATATTCAAGGAATCAGAAAGGGGGACAACTCCAAGGGGGACTTCCTTCCATGAATGTGGCATTAGGATCTCTATATTTTCCAGTGGGATATCACAATCACAGACTCAAAGAATCTTCAAGTTTGGAGAGACCTTGGATGTCATCTAGTTTAACCCTTATGTGAAGCATGAATCCTTTCACTCTTTCAAGGTCTTGTGTTCCCTGCAGACTCACAAAGCATTACTGCTGTCTCCTGTTTGATAAAGTATCTTTACACACGTACTTTCATATCTCTGGGTCTCTAGACACCGTCATGAGAGTTAAGGTCGGAGATGAAGGTCAGGATGGTGATTTCAAAATCAAGGGAAGGGTGTTTACCACAGCCAATCCTCAATCCTAAGGTTTGTTTTGCCATTCGGCTGACAACTTTGAATTTGCTGAACTTCCTACCACCTTCACAGATAGTTGAGTGCCTGTTTTGCCCAAGGCAGGCAAGGAAAGAGGAGAGGCTGGTTGGCCTTGGATAAGGTTTATCTGTGCCCCACTTTTTATTCCCTGGCTCTCACAACAGTCAAGCTTTCATTAACATTGACCAGATGCCCAGAAATCACCTAGTGAGTTCCTTTTATAAATTCAAAACAAACAAGTAAATATAAAATATATGGAAAAGATTACAAATTTAGTCTGTCTGGATGGCATTTAAAATGGATATAGCATGATTTTTAATGTACTGTTTCAAATGTCATGACAGCTGTCCAACTCTGTAATTTTAAAATATATTTTATGTTATCACATACATTTGCTATACACTCTATCAAATACATGAGTAATATGGGAAAACAAATATGTTTGCTACCAGAGCTGACTCACGCCTCCCTTGGATGCCAGAGACCGACTCCTTAGAGCACCAAATACATACCATTGGCAGCTTCAAAGGGGGATTTTTGAGCTTCAGTTTTTCTGGAGGATTGTACAGTTGTACCAGTCCATTAATGACTGGCAATTTGGATGGAGGAAAACGAATCACAGAAGCTGGATGGAATCATAGGTTTTGACTTTCACAGAAGAAAGGGAAGGTCTATGTTTGCTCAAATTAAATGAGTCTAGAGCAGGGGTTTTTAATCCAAGGTCCACAGACCTAAGAGATGTCACTGGATAGGTTTCAGAGGTCCATGAACTTGGATGGGAAAACATTACATCTTTGTTTTCACCAACCTTTAGCTGAAATTCAGTATTTCCTTCAGTTTTTAAAAAACATTTTTTCTGAGACAGGTTCTGTAGACTTCACCAGACTGCTAGAGGGGTCTGAGACACACAAAGAGGTTAAAAACCATTGGACTAGAAGTCACAGAGAACAAAAGGCAAAGTTTATGTACATGTTGAGGAAGGTAAAGAGCAAGGTAGTGACCAGTGTAGAAAGTAGTTCAATAGGGAAGGTTTCTGGGAGGAGGTGATATTATCTTCAAAGGTGTAGAGAAGAGAGAACCATTAAACTTGAAGTCACTTTGGGGTTCTCCTCAGAAGGGGCTTTGCTTGCTATTACCCTGCTCATCTCCATGCTGCCTATTCTGTTCTTTCTGTATAAGTAATTCCACCTGAAATTGCATTTAATGTCATGCCTGATCAGCTGGCAAGCTGGGATGGTTAACAGCCACCTCAATTATTCAGAACTAATTTCTGCCATCTGATGAGCCAGTGAAAAATCCAGCCTGGTTGTGTACATACAAAGGTATGATTAATCAGGCAATAAGTGAAATGAGATCAAGCAAAAGTCACTGGATAGAAGAATCAATATTAGGGGTCAGAGAGGTTTGGTTCATAGCTAGCAGTGGGAACTAAGAGGACCCAAAGCATTATTCAAGTTGGAGAACTTGGCTTTCAGTCTAGTAGGGAGAGTCAGAGAAATAATCAATAGCTACAGATGGGATCGATCAATTAGGAGAAGAAGAACAAGTGCCAGGAATTCTCTAGGAAAGTGAAAAGGTCAGAAATATGAGATCGGCATTCATATCCTGGTTCCAGAGAACTGGATTTAATTTTAGGAATAACTGGGTTCAAATTCCACCTCACATACTTATTAGGTGTGTGTTCTTAAAAGCTAAGGTTCTTCACATATAAGATGGGGATAATAATGGCATCCACTTAACCACATAGAGGTTGTTATAAGACATTAGAGCATATATAAAGTGCTTTTCAATACTTGATATATAAATGCATTTTTGTTAGTATTATATTATTCTCATCATTTTCAATGAAATTCAATAAAAATGGCCCTAGGATAAATCACTGTCCTGTTATTGTGCTTTTCTATCTAATGTTTTTACACATATGGATAAAATAAGTTTTTTTGTAATTCGACAACAGTATTGGGATGACAACTTGTCTCTGTGGGCTAACTAAAAACCTCCTCAGTATGACGTCGGCAGGGAACAGGACAATGAGGATGATAGTGCCGTATCCTATTCCCACATTATTTTGGTTTTTATTTCCATGTCTCTCGATTTTTGAAAAACATTCATTCCTTGTAGGTCGGACATTGTTTGCTATGGTGACAGCTATGAACAATGTTTTTTTTTAAATAACTTTTTATTGATGCCTTTTCTTTTTTATGTCATCATAGTTGTCCTCAGTTTCCCTCCCCTTCTCCTTCCAGAAAGTCATCTCATCTAACAAATTGTATTTTTAAAGACAAAAAGAAGGGAATACAAGTATAACTGATCAATTCCTCAAAAAAGTCTGAAAATATTCACAATGTGCCATACTTGTGGACTTTTTACCTCTACAAACGGATGGGGTGGGCATGTCTTTTTATATTTTTTCAAATCATGCCTTGTTCTTTATAATTTTGTATCATTCACTGTGTATGTGTATATGTGCGCATGTGTGTGTGTGTACGTGTGTGTGTAAGAGAGAGGGGGAAAGAGAACAATGTTGTTAAATACAGTTAAGTGTTTTGTCTGGGCCATTGTGGGTTCAGTTAATGATACTGGTCTTGTTCTGGTATAATTTATTTGTTGGACTCACAAGAATATTTTTGAGGTTTACATTTGTAGTATGAATATTTGTGACCCATTTATGAACAATAGTGACCTTCTGATCTATCATTTGAATCACCAATTTATATCTTGCTTATGCCTCCATTGTACTGGATTTCTTTCTATCATGTTAGATGACAAGAGATGTCTCATGTCCTTATTCTTTGGGAGTTCACTCTTATCTCTGATTTTTTTTTTTTGCTTCTTAAGATTCTGGAGTAAAAACTTCTGATTGAAGTTGAATTTTTTGTTTTGTTCTTTGACTCCTTGTATACTTTCAGTTATTGACTGAGGTGATCTAGAATTTCTTAAATATTTTAGTACTCCACGTTCCAGGTGTGCATGTTTCTTTCATTGTTGTTGCTTGTTCATTTGGGTAATATGTTGTTCAGATTTTCTACTTCACTTATCAGCTAGATCTTCCAGTAGAAAGCATGATGGTGATGATAACAGTAATTGAGAGTCAGTCTAGTGAATATAGAGCTGGCCTTAGAGTCAGGATGAAATTCTCACATCTCATACATACTGGCTGTGTAACATTGGAAAACTTTTTTTTTTTTTAAAGCAACCAGGGTTAAGTAACTTGCTCAAGGTTATACGGCCAGTTATTTCTGGGTGTGGTGCTGAGTGTCTGAGCCCGGGATTCGATCTCCAGGTCACCTCGACACTGGAGCCGGTGCTCTTTCTTGCTGTGCTACCTGGACGCCCCGGAAAACTTTTTTCAACCTCTCAGTGCTCTCAGGCAACTCATACAGTTTGGAATCTCTTCCTAGACATCATGTAAGAAGAGATTCTGAGCAGCTGCTAATCTCTATCAGTAGTGCAAATTGCATCACTGGGAGTTTTCTATACCAATAAGATTCCAGGCCTGGTAGCAAAAGAAACAAAAATGTTGTGTATTATCATTGTCATCATTGCCATCATCATCATCATCTTCACTGGATGGGTTAACCTTGGCAAAGTTATGACATTTCTTGGAGCCTCATTTTTTTCATTTGTAAAATGTAAGGATGGGGCTAGGTGATCTCTTTCAACTCTAGTAGTCTATAACCTTGGCAGTTAGGTGGTACAATGGATAGAACACTGGGCTTAGAGACAGGAAGACTTATTTTTTTTTTTAAGTTCAAATCCAGTCTTAGACACTTACTAACTGGGCAAGTCATTTAACCCTGTTTGCCTCGATTTCTCATCTGTAAAATGAACTGGAGAAGGAACTAGCAAGCCATTCCAGTATCTGCTGAGAAAACTTCAAATGGGGTCACAGGGAACTCTTTGTGACATGATTGAAAATGACTGAACAACAACAAAGTCTTTCAGTGGTTCTCAAATGTTTTGGTCTCAGGTTCTCTTTACATGTTTAAAATTTACTGAGGACCTCAAAAATAATTTGTTTATATGGGTTATATCCATCAATATTTACCATATAAAAATTAAAACATTTTCAAACTATTCATTAATTTTAAATCACAATAATAAACTCATTACATTTTAACATGAATTTTTAATGAAAAATAACTATTTTCAAAAACAAAAAGAATTTAGTGAGAAGAGTGGCATTTCTTTACATATTTTTACAAATCTCTTTAATGAGTGACTTAGTAGAAGACAGCTGGATTCTCATATCTGCTTCTACATTCAATCTGTCGCACTATGTTGTTTGGGTTAAAGTATATGAAGAAAATCTGGTCTAACATAGATAAATAGTTAGAAAAAGGAGGAGCATTTTAGTAGGAAAATAACATCTTAGTATTATTAGGAAAATAATTTTGACCTAGCAGACCCCTTCTTGAGTCTTAAAGATCCCTAGAGATCTGCAGACCACACTTTGAGAACTGCTGATCTAAGTGATACAGAGAGAGAAGAGAAAGGAAAAAGAGAAAAAAGAAAAATGTAGTAGGTAGAGAAGGAAGAAAATGGAGTTTAGTGGTTGTGGTGGAGGGGGGAGATTTATCATTCTGGAAGAACAATTACATTTAAGAACAAAGTGGAGTTTTTCTGAAGAGACCAGTGTGAGTGCACAGGGAACTCACCAACCAACTTAGATTTAAAAAAAATAACAATAATTGTAGAGAATTTGAAGGCAAGAACATATCACATTCTTGTAAAATTGTTAAGAATATTGAAGCATAGAATGAACTGAGCCTGGCCAGGGATGTAAAGGAAGATTAGAAGGTTTTTTTTTTTTAAACTATATTGGGAAGGAAGGAGAATCAAAGAAAGGGTAGGACCTTTGCTTTCATTGGATGGGTTGACAACTCACAATAGAGCTGGTCGAATTTTATTTTGTTTGTTTCCTTTGGCAAGGTGAATGACCTTTGTACTGGAAATAAAAGAGCAAAAGCGACTGAAAGTGAGTAAGAGAAAACTTGACCTTAAGTGAATTCAGGTCACTTAGTACAAATACACTACATCCTTGGATCCTGAAAGAATGGACAGATATGATTAATGAGTCACTATTAATGGTATCTGAAAGATCATGAAAAAATGGGAGAGCTACTGCAAGATTGGAGAAGGAATGCTTTCTTGATTTTCAAAAAATGCGAATAGAATAGAATTGGCAAATTATGAGTCAGTGAGCGTGACTTCAATTCCTGGTAAAATCCTCTAATGGTAAAATCCCATTAAAGAGATGTTGGTAAACATCTAAAAAGGGAAACTGATTATAAAGTGTTTCACCAAGAGCAGACCATGCCAGAATCCTCTCATTTCCTTTTTTGATAGAATTACTAAATTAGGTGAGTAGAATGCTATAGATGTAGTTTATCTGTGTTTTAGCAAAGCTTTTGATAGAATAAACTCATACCATACTTGTGAAAAGATGGAGAGAATAGAGTGGACAATAACACAATGAGATGCATTGAGAACCAGTTGAAGAGCAGTTGTCCGCTCTTCACATTGACAGGACAGGAGATCCCCAGGAATCTATGCTGGCTCTTGTGCTGTTTAACATTTTTATCAATGACATGGATCAAGGAAGAGAAGGCATGTTCATCAGATTTGCAGATGACATCAACTGAGAGGGCTGAATAATACACTGGATAAGGGCATCAGGATCCAAAGATATTCTGATAGCAAAGCCTTAGGCTGAATGTAATAGGATTGCATTCAGGAGATATCAGTGTAAAGTCTTATACTTGGTTGCAAAATACTAAACTCACCAAGTCAATAGGGGATAGAAATAGCTAGAAAGTAGTTTGCCTGAATAAGAACTGGGCATTAGGGGAGACAGCAAACATAATGAGTCATCAGTGTGGTATGGTAGCCAAGAAACATTGATAGAAAATACTCGGTAACATTTATATAGAGATATAAGATTGTCAGAAAGCTCACTCTTGCTTGATCCCCTAGCAATCCTTGAGGTAGGTACCATTTTTCATCCTCATTTTACAGATAAGAAAACAAAGACTCAGAGGGGTTAAGTGGCTTTTACAGCATCACACGTCTAGTCGGCATCCAGGGGAGTATTCCAACTCAGGTGCCCCATATACTATTCTTCCTAGCTGCTCAATGAAAACTTAGGCTGCAATGTGGGAAGCATAGCTTCTGGTTAAAAGGGAGGTAACAGTTTTGCTATACTCATCCCTCATAAGATGTCATCTGGAGTATTGGGCTTAGTTCTGGATGCCTCAGTAGAAGAAATCCATCAAGGAGTTGTAGAGTTTCCAGAGGAGGGCCTTGAACTCCATATCCTGTGAGAATCAGTTTAAAGTCATCTAATAGGTTTAGCCTGAAAGAGAGAAGATTCAGTGGGGGCCTGAAGTCTGTCTTTAAAAGATCTAAAGGTTGGGCTGTGAGGAAGAGATTCTACTTATTTCTCTTGGCCCCAAAGGCAGAATCAGGAGCAATTGATGGAAAATGATGAGTCTGATTCAGGCTTGGTGTCAGGAAAAGTTCTCCAACAATTACAGTTATCCAAAAAACACTTATTTGAGTGATGGTGGGTTCCTCCTCTTGGAGGGCTTTTAGTAGAGACCAGACAACCATGTGTCAGATAGTGCTCTCTTTCACATATGAGTTGGAATAGATATAAGCTGGGATCCTTTAAACACTCAAATTTTTGCTTCTGTGTATACACACCTTCTGGAAGAAGGGTAGGAAGTTGAAATCCAGGACTGAACTCAGAAAGAGATGTGAGAGGAGTCATTGAAAAAGCTGGGCAAAATTGTCAAGTAGAAGTTTACTTTTTTAATCTCGTCACTAGCACTCTCAGCTTCACTTCCTCCTTTTCTTGGTGCCTATTTTGTGCCCCATTGTTTTCAACCAATGATGGAACCCTTTTTTGTCTCATGGACCTCATTCGCAAAATATGGACCCCTTCTCAGGATAAAGATTTTAAAAAGTAATTAAAGCAAATGCTAAATTTCAGCTAGAGGTTAGTAAAAATAAAGATGGATATTTTTCTTCTTTCATATTCATGGCCTCACTGAAATCTCTCTGGGGCCATGGTTTCCTGGTTAAGAGCCCCTGCTCTAGGATCTTATTGTCATCTGCCTATCAAGTAGGGAGGTACTCGCCTCACAATGTTTAATCCCTTTATAGTGGTGTTTATTCCAAAGCCTTAATGTCCCAAAGGACCGAACTCTAATGACAGAGTGGGTACTATTTGCTTTCAAGAGGCCACGCTTGACCACCTTTCAGGTCATACCCTATACAGTAGGTGGAGCTGACACGGGGTGATCAGGTTCAGCCCAACAGTTAACTCAAGACCCTGTTGGGGGTCTCAGCCCATGAACAGAGAGGGCTTGTCTCAATTCTTGCTATTGCCTTCACTTTTACAAGCTCCAATGTTCATGAAGAAGGGTGAGAGAGAAAAGAGAAAGAACAATAGAGTTCTTAATTGGATCCTGGAAAGAGATACTGCATTTCCACTGATTAAGGCAATTAAAAGGTGCGGACGCTGCTGCTCAAAAGCTGACATCTTCAGGTGTCTCATAACAAAAATTAATACCCCTACTAGCTGTGCCACCTAGTCATGCTGTAAAGTAAATTAATTACTGCAACCAAACTCATAATAACAGTTCAGGCAGAGTTGTAGCAATCTTGTGGTTTACCATCAGAGACTGAGCTGAGACTTTTGCCTCTCTGCTACCCATGAGCACAGCCCAGCAATTGCTGACTGTAACATTTCTATTGTATGGTTTATGCTAAATATGCATATCTTAATTGCATTAGTCAAAATAATTAGCTAATATATTTTTGCATAATGACGAGGTAAGCAAATATCACCATAGCTCAGTGGTTTTTGCATGAGTAAATTTGGAAAATTAATAGACTCCCAATTTCCTAATTATCTGTCTTTTATTCCATGCTCAAACAAAGAAATGCTACTGCACACTCCTGGGCATCATGTAATTTAGTTTGCACCTTGAAAATTTTAAAGCACCTGTGTCTGTTGTTTTTTTCCCCCCATCTTCTTCCCTTTTTGCAGTAAAAAGATAGAAAAATATTGCTTCTTCTTCCCACCACCCTTCGATTTAAATGATTCAAAATAAGCTGTAGATTGATACATTTTAATTTATATATACAATTGGGTTATGGATCACAAGACATTTTTATGTCCCTAGCAGGTATAATTAAATTAAAACAATTACCAAAATTTTGTCCAAAGAGACAATGTAAAGTAGGCACTGGGGTTCTAAGATGCATGCTAATTGTCATTGTATTACATGAGCCCCCACACCAAATCTATTAATCCACAATGTCTCCTCTCTTCTGCTCCCCTCCCCACCCCTTCTCTTTTCTCTCCTCTCCCCTTTTGTTTCCTTTCCACTCACCTCCTCTATCCTCTCCTCCCCTCTCCTCTCCTCTCTTCTTTCTCCTCTCCTCTCCTCCCCTTTCCTCCCCTCTCCTCTCTTCCCTCCTCTCTTTTTCTCTCCCCTCTCTTCTGCTCCTCTGCCCTCCCTTTTCCTCCCCTCCCTCTCTCTCCTCCCTTCCCTTCCTCTATCCTCTCCTCCCCTCTCCTCTCTTCCCTCCTCTCTTTTTCTCTCCCCTCTTTTCTGCTCCTCTGCCCTCCCTCTCTCTCTCCTCCCTTCCCCTCCTCTCCTTTCTTCTCTTGTCCTATCTCTTCTTATCTCCTCTCCTCCTCTGCTCTTCCTTCCCATCTCCCTCTGTACTGCCTTCCTTTTCCTCTTTTCCTTCCTTCTTTCCCTTCTTCCTCCCATTCTATTCTGTTCTACTTCATTTTGTTTTATTTTATTTTACTAGCTCCCAGTTTCCCCAAACTGTTCCCATACTTACCAGTGGTGCAGTGATGATTATTCTTCATTCTTGTAGCATCATGGTGCCCCAGAAGGGCAAGTATGGCCAGTGGTAGAGTGATCGTTCCCCCGCTACTAGTCGAACTTCTTTTTAGTTGAGCGTAGTTTCTTTCAGGTGTGGAATTTATGGGCCCACACCAATTTGTATAACAGTTACGTGCTGCCTCCTGATTTAATAGAACCTGACCATTCTCTTTAACAGTGTCAGTTGTTCCCTGCTCTGCTTGTGGAAGCATGTCCTTAGCATGCTAATCTAGTGTGCAGAGAGAACAGAAATCTGCCCAAGAGGACAGCTTAGCAATTTGGTAAAATACTCTAAAGAGCTAGAAAACATTCCCGCTTCAACACTTTCAATGGCAGGTTTCGGGCTACCACTTAAAAGGAAGAGTGTGCTGGGGCCTGAAGCCCACCGCATCTGGATGAAATCCTCATGCTAGACCCCAAGCCATCAGTCTAACAATAGGCAAGACATTTAAGAAAGAAAGCAGCTGGGTGAGGATTTCCCTCAAGTTTCCAAAGAGTCTTTAGATTTTCTTTGGCTTATGGGAAAGCAACCGGGAACCTGAGAAGCAAAAAAGATCTTCATTGGATGTCACTTTGTCTAGAAACAAGCTCTGATGGAATCAATTCCCTCTGCAGGTGTGTGGCTCGTTAGGATTCCATCCCTGAGACCACTCGGGCTGCCTGTCAGGGACAGAGCTCCATTTGGATATCTGAAGCAGGTAGCAGCTGCATGCTGTAACATCATCAGGTATCACATTAACTTCCACGCTCTCATACAAATTGCCAGCAACTAACTATAAAGGGAGAGAATGTAAAGCTTGACAAGAAACTCAGTTCATTTTAACTTGTACGTGTGAGTGGAACAGCCTTTAATTAAGATGGGAGAAGAGATGAAGAAGCACTAAATAGAGTGCAGGAGGCCATGAAGGTATATTGCCATTGGCTATGGAACAATAGCAGGTACAAGAAAAATAAATCTGTAATTCTAGAGGCAAGCCTCCAATTCAGTAATGGGGCTGGCTATCCAGAAAGGAAGGGAAAGCTGGCCCATGGTGAGGAAGCAAAAAATTAAAATAAAGACAGTTTTTTAAAAAGCTGGTAGTGAGGAAGGGGAGATAAGAGGGAGACAAATGGAAGATCATGAAAGGGAGAACCAGGAGCTATGTTTTTTTGTGGAAAAGTAAAATAACCCCTTAACATTGTCAGATTTCGGCAAGGCATTGGACAAACTGTCGCAGTGTCATTAAAGATAATATGGAGAGGTGAATTGGATGACAGCACAAGTAGGGGATTTCAGTACTGAATAAGTGCAATTTGTCCTGGAGGGGGTGCAGTGCATAGAGTACTGGGCCTGGAGTCAGGACGATCTGAGTTCAGATCTTGCCTCAGATACTTACTAGCTGTGTGACCCTGGGCAAGTCACTCAACCATGTTTGCCTCAGTTTCCTCATTTCAGGAAAAATGACCTGGAAAAGTAAATGGCAAACCTCTCCAGTATCTTTGCCAAAGAAGGCCCAAATGGGATTACAAAGTGTTGGCCTTGACTGAAAAATGAATGAACAAAAACCTGGAGGGAAATCTCTAGAAGAGTAATTTAGATCTCTAGGGATCTATATATAGCAGATATGTGGATTTGTTTTCCTATAATTATTTGGTTTTTTAAAACCTTTCTCTCTCTCTCTCTCTCTTTCTCTTTCTCTCTCTCTCTGTCTCTCTCTCTGTCTCTCTCTCTGTCTCTGTCTCTCTCTCTCTGTCTCTCTCTGTCTCTCTCTCTGTCTCTCTCTCTCTGTCTCTGTCTCTCTCTCTGTCTCTCTCTCTCTGTCTCTCTGTCTCTCTCTCTCTCCTTAATGTAAGAACCTATCATTTAAACCAAAGCCTTGACAAAGGAAGGATAAGTTTATGGTTTTCATTTGATAGATGATGTATTAACAATAACAGTTCATAGGATTATAGATAGAGAGCCAGAAAGTACCTCTGAGACCATCTAGTCAAACCCCTTTTATTTTACAGATGAAAAAGCTGAGACCTTTAGATGTCAATTGACTTGTTCAAGGTCACAGACATAGCACGTGGCAGGGCCAAGATTTGAAAGCCAGTTCTCTGCATCTAAAACTTAGGTATTTTCCACTGTGCCACACTCTCTTCAATTAGAGAACATTTCAAGGTTTACAAAGCTTTTTTGTTGTTGTTGCAAAAATCCTATGAGGTAGGCAGTACAAGTTTCATGATCCTTAGGCAAACACTAAGTCTCAGAGAATTTAGATATCTTGTCCAGGGTTACACAGCTAATGCATAACAGAGTGGTGTCTAGAATCCAAGGAGAGCTATATATTGAAGTAAGGAAGACCTGAGTTCAAATTTAGCCTCAGGAACTCACTAGCTGGGTAAATCATTTAACTTCTATCTGCCTCAGTTTCCTTAACTGTAAAATGGGAATGATGATAGAACCTTTCCAGGGTTGTTGTGAAGATCAGATGAGATAATATATGTAAAGCACATCTCACAGTGCTTGGCTCATAGTATGTGCTTAATAAATAATTGTTTCCTTCTTCCCTCCCTCCCTTCCTTTTTCCTTCCCTCCCTCCCTCCCTCCCTCCCTTCCTTCCTTCCAACTCTTAGACCAGAAAAATTTGCATTATACCACTTTTTCACTCTAGTACCAAAGGAAAAAATGTAGGACAAAGATGTTAATATGATGGAAAGAAAAGGGAAATAATTTGAATTAGTGGGTAAGTGCAGTGAAAATACAGGTTGAGTTGAGAGAAGGATGGCCAGGATGAAAGGCTAGGAAAAAGAGAGGGAAGAGGGGCAGAGAATTGAAAATAGTCAGTGTCTCTCTTCTCCCTGCCTCCACTTTTTACCCACTTCTCATTCCAGAGGGCACAGTGGTCTCTTTCAGTTTCTGGATAGCTCCTGATGCTGATGTGCCAGGGTTATGTCAGGATCAGATAGGGTGTTAGGGAAGGACAGTAGGGATGTGTGTGGGGGGTGTTTCTGAGACTAAAACAGAGAAAAAGGGCCAGGGGTACTTACTCTCCCTTTTCTTTTTCCCATACATGTTCTATATCCCCAATAGTGCCATCTCTTTTCTACCTTCAGTCAATCAGTAAGTGAATCAATCAGATTTCCAGAAAGGAGTAAACCTATTTGTCTGGAGCTGAAGGTTAGTCTGGTAAGGAGGAATAATTAGAAAAATAAATTGAGTACAAACCATAAAAGGCCTCAACTATGAGGTTAAGGATTTTGGCAAATGGGAGCCATTTATAGGAAGGCAGCAAGGATAGAATATCTAACTTGCCACATCATTTAGGGGACCAAAGAGAAACATTTCATTTGTGAGACATCCCATGATAAGAAAATGCCTGGTTTTAGCTGAAAATATATCACCTAAGAGCCTGAAAAGAAGTTCCTGATGAAAAGACCATGATACAGTGTTTCCTATTTGGTGCCCTGTTCAGTAGTCTCTCTTGTATTCCAAATCATGACCAGAAGTCACCACACCAGAGTTTTCTTCACTTTCAGGATGACCTGAGACAGTGGCCCCTGATGATGAATAGCTCTGATTTCAGATTGCCTTTCTGGTTCTATAATTTCTAGGCTTCTTTCTGGCTTAGGTTATCAGACTACAAGCCTCATTGAAAGTAGATTTCATGGTATACCATACTAACAAAAATGGTTCCACAGTCCCTTTCCTATCAACCTTTTTTTTTCTGTCCACTGAAGAGGAGGATGGTTTTTCTCTTGCAGACAAAAGTCTTTGGATGTCTTTAGTTTCTTTTTATTTATTGGCACTGCAAAAATCTGGGGACAGTAAATGTACTCATTTAGCAGGTTTTTTATTACCTCAGTTATTCTTTTAACTGGCCTTCAAAGTATTATTTATTGCAATACAATTATTAGAGCATTGAATAAAGTCAGGAACCTGTCAGCATTTTCATTATAAATCCCAAATTTCAGGGGCCGTGCTGTGAGTTTGGCAAAACACTTCTGTCTAGGGGAAGCTTGGACAATTCTCAAGACTGCATTCCTAACATAAGACCTCTGTTCCCGCTGCAGCTTTAGCGGGATGTGGTATTTTTAATTCAGGCCCCAGTTCTTTCACAGTGTTAGCCTGGGCTGTTAAACAGCTGCTGTGTTTAGCTACAGATGTGAGTGTACTTTATGGAAGTGATCACTCTGTATGTGAGTGCACGCCCATAAACAAATATGCATACATTTTAAATATCTATTGATGCAATTTTGACATGGAAGCATTTGCAGGCAAATTAAGGAAAGACAAAGTTCAGTTTTCCATGATAATATCATCTTGGCCACACTGTATCTCCTGCACATTTTACATCATGCTCTCACTCCTTACCTCCACCTCTTAGCACGTTTAAGGCTCAGCTTTAGTGTATCTTTTTATTAGAAACATTTCTAGATTCTCCCAGTAGAGTTTTTCCCCTCAAAAAACAAGCAAAATACTCTGAGCCCTCTTAATTTATTCCATATATATTTTGTATCTACTGACTTAAGGTTCATGTTGCCCCCCTCCTCCTCTCCATATTAGAATGTAAACTCCCTGAAGGCAGGGGCTATCTCATTTTTGCCTTTAGATCTCCATCACTTAGTATAATGTCTCACATGTAGTATACACATAATAAATATCTGATGATTTGAATAGATACTTACTAGCACAAGCTTAGGGGGAAATAATATTCTTTGACTAAGTTGGTTAAATTAATACCCTTCCAAGAATTATCTGACTTTCAGGGTCTTCATTTGTCAAATTTAGTCTCACTGACATATAGCCCCTGAACTTAAGTTTTAAAAGCTGAAAAGGAGTGACAAAGACCTTAAAATCCAGGAAAAGGAATTTCTTTTGGCCCAGTCGATATCCCACATGGAGATATGGCCAATACTTCCTTTACTTCATAATCTTTATCCAAATGGAAGCTAAAAGCAGTAAAGGAAATAAATGTTCCTCATCTTGTGCGCCACACTTATTGTTTAAACCTTCAAAACTTCAAAAATATGAAACCATTTTTTCTTGGGAATTGGCTTTCTTTCCCTTCCTTAATGAGGACTACAATCCTGCCAAATTTGAAGTTCACAGCTTCAGTCATTTTTGAGTTTTTGAAACATGGATAAAACATCTTGGAGTTTTTTTTTTAATGACCAAAAATGTGCAATTTTCCCTACCTAGGTGTATGTTCTACTCACAAATATATCATAGCTATTTGTGGCTAGTTGAGACAGCCAGATAAACTCTTCTGTTTGCAAAGTACAGTGTACCACAGAAGGCTTTGGCATTCTTTTCCTATATTATACTGCAGTTATCTCCCAATTTGATTCCCTTTCATGACCACATTTTCTGGTTGGAGGGGTTTGTCAACAGTTGTTGATGAGTTGGAAGAAGCTGGCCAGGGAGTTAGTGGGCTGACTCCTTAACTGGCTGCCACCAGGGCCCTGCTTTTTAATAGCATTGCTTATTAGGTTTTTGCCTTCCCTTTTTCAGCTTCCAAAATCCTCTGAGAGATGCCAGATAATAAGAGACAAATTGCAAATTAAATGTCAGGAAGTGGAGCATTAGTAAGTGAGCTTTTTGCCATGTATGGTACTGCTGAGTCCCCTCTCCCCAAGCCAAATACTCCTTCGAATTGGAGGAGCTTTGATGGATTGGGTTTTTTAAAAGTTAAAACACGACAGATGCTTATTTTTACTTTTTTTTGTTCATCTGGTGAAACCAGAAGAAGCCCCAAAGAAGTCATTAATGTCCACTGTGCAAAGGCTATAGGACATAATATGGAGAGAGGACTGCAAAAGCAGTGTTGTTCTCCATATGTATCCTGGGCACTTCCTTATGTTCAGGATACATGGATAAGAGAGGGAATCTGTTATAATTAACTATATGATACATATGGTGGACTAGAAAATTTACTCCTTGGAGACTAGTTTAGTTACGAAATCAAACAAACAATGAACGCAGAGTCAACTAACCATCAATCTCCCACGTGTTGTCAAGGAGCTCTGATGACTTATAGTTAGCACCAAGTCAGGAGATATGCATATCCAATCCAGATTCCTCATTTTCTGGGGCAGGAGATACAGTGAGAAGAGGAGGGGCCTTGGATGCAGAAGATCCGAGTTTGAGTCCCACTTTGGCCATGGACTAGCTATGGACCAGACTGTCCAAATCTGAAAAATAAGGGAAGGGTTCATAGGTTCATTGGTTGAGAGCAGGAAGGAACCACTCCATCTTCCCATTTCACAGATGAGAAAGCTTGAGGACCAGAGAGAAGTAACTTGCTTGATGTTACTAAAGGAGTAAATAGAAAACAAAAGATCTAAAACTAATCTACTTTTCCTTAGAAATCTAACTTAATTCCATGTTCTGCAGAAGCAGAAGTAAAAAACAACAGTTTACGATCAATCAATAAACATCGAATTGCCTACTCTGTGCCAGAGTAGGGCACTGATGATACAAATACAAAAAATAGAAAATATCTCAAGAGTAATGAGACCACTAACATCTTGGCTTTATCCAAAATCACTAGAAAGCACATGCTTTCCCCAAAGAAGACCATGTCCATGTGGTCAACTGAGAATTACCAATCAAAACCGCTATTTTTAGTTACAATGCCCTAAGTACCAGTATTCAAACATTACTCTCAGGTAAACCCTGGCTAGATAGAGTAAAAAAATCCTGAATTTGAAAACTGCCTCAAAGATTCACTATCTGTGTGACCCTGCGCCATTTACTTCACGGCTGTTTCAGTTTTTTCATCTATAAAATGAGGAAAATAGTAGCAACTTCCTCACAGGGTTGTTGTCAGGATCAAATTAATTAACATGTGAAACATTTTGAAAACCTTAAAATACCATGTAAATGCTTATTATTTTTATTATTAATCATTGTTGCTATAATGATTAACTTGGAGCAATTTTTTTCAATGATTAAAAATAGCCCAAGTTAACACTGGTATATCTCACTTATCACTGAGATCATTTCACCTCGTCATTTCCCTTTACCAATCCCATGACTGTAGTATCTGTTTACAGGTCATAGGTACTATGATCAATGGCACAGAATTTCAGACACCTGTATGCCATTCAACTTGGGCGTGTGAATTCCTTTTAAGCATTATTTTTTTATTCTGGTCAACATATCTGAAACTATGCTGAACATCTTCTGAGGGTAATTCCAACTAGGATTCCCTTAAGAACAGTTCTGGGAAGTGCTGATTTTTTGTCTGATAAACAAATACACAACTATTAGAATTTTTTTTTTTTGCTCTAGTTGCAACAAAAAGTAGAGTCCAAGTTATTTGAAACTACTAAATAAACATGAAAATTAATTGCTTCCCCCCACCCCAGGTCTGTAACTTCATAGATCTAGGTAAGTACTTCCCTCTGTCATTTATTTACAGTTGTAGAGAGCTTCCTGGGATACTGAGAAGTCAAGTGACCTGTGCACAGTCACACAGCCAGGCCATGTCAGAAGCAGGCTTTGACTCATGGTTTTCCTGGTTCCAGGTCAATCTTCTTTCCACTGTCTTCTATCCTCAGTGCCACACTGCTCCTGTCATGTGATATAAGCTTGGAAGCTCACTCTAACTCCATTCTGTTTGGAATTTTATGATTTACTCTGTTGTTGTTCAGTTGTGTTTAACTCTTTGTGACCCCATTTGGGGTTTTCTTGGCAAAGATACTGGAATGGCTTTCCATTTCCTTCCCCATCTCATTTTACAGGTAAGGAAACTAAGGCAGACTGGGTTAAGTGACTTGCTCAGGGTCACATAACTAGTAAGTGTCTGAGCCTGGATTTGACGTCAGGTCTTCCTGACTCCAGGCCTGGTGATCTATCTGCTGCATCACCTAGCTGCCCCTAAATTGCTGGTATTAGATTGATTTTTGTGGACTAAGTCACTGATGGGCTATGGTTTAGGAAGCATCTGTTGCTCGGGAGATGTAACACTTTAATCACTAGTAGTAATGATATCTAGCATTTATATGACCTTTTATGGTTTGTAAAGCACTTTACACATTTGATCTTCCATTTTACAGATGTAGGAAGTGAGGCTATGTCAGGTTAAATGACTTACTTACCTAGTAAGCTTTTGAGGCAAGATTGGATGCAGGACCTGAAGACTCCAAGTCCAGAACATTATCTGCCACCCATAGCCCTTAGCTGCCACATGCATCCATCAGCAGCACCATGAACTTACCCTAATGATGGAGAGAACGTTCTGTTCTAACTTGTGCTGCATCCATGGCATTCTTTCCCTCTTGTAATCATGTTTTGAATGGGGATCCTAGTAAACCACTCCCTTGAGGAAGGTGCCAGAGGATTACCTCATTCTGAGAAAGCAGAAGTGAAGGGAGACAGCAGCTGGGCCAGGGAAAGATGCCTGTGTCTGTCAATGAGCTGAGAGCAATGGAAGTCCTGGAAAGAAGAAATTGGTAGAAGGTCCATCAGGGGCATCAGCTTGAACAAGAAAATCAGATTCTGGGGCTAGATGTTAACCTAAGACAGGGGACAGGTGAGAAACTCCTAGTGCCATGGTGTTAACACACTTGTAGTCCTAGATTAGGCCTCATCATTAACATTTCCACCTCAAGTCAATCCTCTTCCTAATTTATCTTTTACCTTTTAGACTGCATTCCTCACTCTTTCCTTCCTTCTTTCTTTGCCTCCCTCTCTCCCTTCCTTCATTCTTTTCTTCCTCCCTTCCTCCCTCCATTTATCCCTCTCTTCTATTCTCCCTCCCTCCCTCTACTATATACCAAGGGATCTTCTGGGTGTCTCTCTTTTCCATATAAGGATGATGACAATGTCAAGAATAAGTTTGGTCTGAACTAGGAGACCTGAAAACTAGTCATTTACTAGCCCAGATGGTTTGGCACCATCCACAAGCTTCCTCGCTTAGAGTTATCAGTTGTGGATACCTTCACCAGCATCTCAGTATCATGCTTGGTTGTCATGGAACTCTGGAGAACGGGAGTATCTATCAACTCTTTTCCCCCCAGACTATGGCAAGCAAATTCCTCTTCCCTTATTTCTGTGATTCAGGGTTGCTATCTATTACAGTAATAATCCCTTCCCTAAAACATTTTTCAATGCATTCTCATCTCTATCTATTCCTGTCATATCTTCTCACAGCCTATTTCATTCATTGTTCCTTATGGAACCACCATGCTATGGTTAACAAACTCTTCTTTATCTTATATCACACTACATCTCTTTCTTCCCATTCTTCTCTAACTCTTCTAATTCCTGATCTCTGGGAACTAAAGGAAATTTTATTCAGTAGGAAAGATAGTGCATCCCTGCCACCCGTTCCATAACTGACTACTTTTCTCTAAATCACTGATCCATCGGGACAAGCAGAGGAATGGACCCACTCTTTATTCCCCACTGCTACTTCTGGCCATCTCTTTGCCATGATTACCAGTGACCTCTCCGCCTGAGGCTTGTTCCCTTCATCCATATAGTGCGGTCTGGATCCTTGTGGAAGCCTGTTGGTAGGTGAAGCTCTTCCTTTACTCAAGGAGTTCGGTAACTGGTTCTCAGATGTCCTTTCAGCTCCTTAAAATGACCTTCACTGCAAGAAGGTGATTCCTTTATTTTTCCCTGATTGATTCTTTATAACACTCTTCAGAGTGCGTATGCAAACACTCTCTTCTCTCCTTAGGCCCCCAATAGCAACACCTCCTTTTTCTCTCGGTAGAGGAGCTCATTCTCTACTGAGAAGATAGTGGCCAACTGTTGTGAGCTCCCCTCTATTCCTCTCTTCTTTATACAAAAGTCCTTCTATATCTGTAGTTCTTAAGATTGACCACCCCACCCCATCCAGAATCTTTGAATAGATTTCAGGGATCTATGAACTTGGATGGGATCAAAATTACATTTTTATTTCCACTAACCACTAACTGAAATTTAGTATTTACTCCAATTGTGAATAGACAACAAGCATTTTACTGAAAAGGGGCCCATAAGCTTCTCCAGAATGACAAAGGTCTTGGAGACACAAAAAGACTAAGAACCCATCCTCCGTTTTATCTCTCATTCTCTTCTGTGCATTAGCTACAGAGGAAGAGGCGTCCCTTCCCTTTTTCAAGGCCAAGCCCTTGATCTAATTCTGCCTTGTCTTCTCTGGGATTTTGACACACCGATCCTCTCTCTTCTTCAATTCCTCTTTAGTGATTCTTTCCTCAACACCTACAAACACACTAAGGTCTCCCACGATCTTAAAATATGGTCAGTCAGCCTTGGTATTCCCTATATCTATGACATCATATTTGCAAAGTGCCTGGTACATAGTAGGTACCTAAAAAACATTTATTCCCCTCCCTTCCCTTTCGCAGCTAAAAGAATAGAATAAGTTATTTAAGTTTGGTTCCTTATCTTCCACTCTTCAACCCCATGCAGTCCAGGTTTCAGCCCTTTTAATTCTAATGAGAATGCTTTGTCCAAGGTTATTAAAAACATCTTACCTGTGAAATCTAATTCTCTTGTCTCAGGTCCTATTTTACTTGTCATTTCTATAGTTTTTGACACTGTTGACTATTTTCTTAGGTACTCTCTCTTCACTTGGTTTTTATGACATTCTTCTTTCTTGGTTTGCCTCCTGCCTGTCTGATTACTCCTCAGTATCACTGCCTGGTCCGTTATCCACCTTCAATCTGCTAAACATGGGCATTTTCTAATGATCAGTCCTATGCCCTCTTCTCATCTATCTCTGCTGATCTCTGAATAGACAACTCTATTCTATGTATCTAGTATCCCATCCATCCTAACCTCTCATGTGGTCCAGTAGCGTGTCTCCAACTGCCTGCTATAGACAACTCTACTTGGATAGCCCATTGGCATCTTCAACTTAATTGTGGTTAAAATGAAATCCATTAGCTCCTCCCCCCACTCTATGCCTCTTCCAAACGTCCCTATTTCTCCTGAGGGTATTACACTGGTTTGAGTCACCCAGGTTCCATCCATCCTCGGGGTTACCTGGACTCCTTTTCCTTTACCACCTCTATCTAATCAGATGCCAAGAGTCATTGATTCTATCTCCGCAGTATCTCTTCTATCTGTTCTCCTCTCCATCCACAGGGCCACTAACCAAGGTCAAGCCTTCAATAGCTCCTAATTAGTGTCCCTGCCCCAGATCTCTCTCTCTTTTTCACTCCATTCTCCACACAGTTGATGTATATGATTGGGTATTCCTAATGCACAGATTTGACCATATTGTTGCGCTGCTCAAGAAGCTCCCTGTTATTTCTGTGATAAGCAAGGAAGGAAACTGTGTGCCAGGTACTGTGTTAAGCCCTTTATAACTGTTATCTCATTTGATCTTTACAATAATATTGGGAGGTAGGTGCTATTATTTTCCATATTTTAAAGTTAAGAACAAAGCTAGTAAGTATCCGAGGCTGGATCCAAACTCTGGTGTCTGAGACATAGACTCAGGGCTCTATCCACTGCCCCACCTGGCTGTCTTAGCTTAAGTTAAAAAACCCTTCACATCCTCACTCCTAGTAATATTTCTAGACTTATTTGATATTATTGACCCTCACACTCTTTGTTTTCCAGGGGTTCAGTAGGTGTTTATCAAGCTCAACATCCCATCTCCCCTCCCCTACAAAGCCTTAGCTCATAAGCTCCTACTTATGTGTTTACTTTTACCAGCTGGTCAGAGGCAGGACAATAAGTTAAAAAAATATAAGACACAATAAAATGAGATAGGAGATATAGTGAGAAAAAAAATCTCCTTCTGCACACACGGGATGTACCTACTTACAAGATACTATATCACCAGCCATGGAAGGGTCTTGTATGCTTAGAGCAGATCGTTGTTGTTGATGACAATGATGCTTAAAACAAGTGTGATTAGGGAAGGCAAATGGATGTACATGCAGGGTCAGGGCAGGAGTCCATGACAAGGACCCATATGTAGGCAGGGTACATGCATGGAAAGTACAGACAAAGATTGTATGTGGCCAGGGCACATTCATGTAAATAGCAACTCACCCATTTAATTCTAAAGAACAGCTTATATTCTCTGGTGATCTATTTGTCCCGTGCCTAGTTTTTATTTGCTAACAGTACCTTTTCTCTGTGGCCAGGCAGGTTTTCTCTCTTGGGTGCAATAGTTCTGCTGGATGAATCGTTGCTGCTAGTTATCTCTGATCTTTACTCACAATGTCTTAGCTGGTGTAGCGGCAAGCACCCCAAGCCTCCCCAGGGTGGCTCCAACACAGGTTCTTGGATCTGCTTTGATAAAGGAAAGCAACTCAAAATGGGTTAACAAGCTTACTTTAATCAGTCAAATATGTATTGTTTACCTAGTTCAGGGGAAAAAAGGTCAGCACCCCGAACTTCAGATATACAGACAGAATTATCAAGACAGAAACAGATCAAGTAGACAGATTTCCAAACTGTCCAACCATTACATCCATACCAAACAATATCTGGGTTTCAAAGCCAGGGGGCTCTGGACAACGGCTTTCCAGAGTTTCATCTGATCAAATCACAGAACACTTCTCAAAGTGAGCCCCAAAACAAAGCTACACATCAGGGCTTATATAGCCTTTTCCTGGCTCAGAGAATGTAACAACCTTATTGACTCACTGGCCAATCACAAAGTATCTACTGAAAAATAAGCCTCCCACCCCAGGCTCCAGGTGCACTTTAGCCTAGGGGCAGGGAAGATCTTACAAATTTACATTCCCATTACAACTGGGTTTTTCTGTGGACTGAGCTGTTCTCTTGTATCATCATTTACTCTACTACTCTTTGGGAGGCTCTGCTAGCTCTATGTTTCTATCTTCTGTTATTTTTGGTCAGAAGACATAGCTTATCTTCAATGCCACTAACAAATCCTGACTCTGACACTTACTATGTGGGCTTTGGTCAGGTTACTATGTATTAACAGGCTTTAGTTTAGTTTTTTTTTTTTAATTTGTAAAATGAGGAAGTTGAACTGGATGACCTTTGAAATCCTTTTTAGTTCTGAATTCAGGCTTCTATGATTCAGTGATTTTACTAAGTTGTAGTAGCAAGAACGCCTATCCCTAATAAGGCCAGGCTAAGCTCTTAGTTCTACCCCACCTAGTCAGGCAAGCAACAAAAATCAACCAGAGGCTTAGTTTAAGCCTATATTTTTTACTTCCTATGTTTGGTGCTGATTTGAATTCTATGACCCCAAACAACTATCTGACTTAAGGTTAGAAAATCCCTCAGAACTGCTGATGGACCTCCAATGTATATATTCTACTTCACAAAACACAGTTGGGTATTCTCTCTTCCATCCCACAGCCAAAACATAAGAAGAAAATGTATTCCAGACTGGGGGGAAGGCCATCATATTAGACAGAGTGCTGTGGGTGAGGAACAGAGAAAAGGCCAATTGCTCATTCTGTGAGGTTTAGGAAGGGAGAAATATACAATCAAGCTTGAAAGAGATTGGGAGCACATTGGAAAAGTGTTTTAATACCAAAGTAGTTGATACATCCTTAAAACAACAGGGAATCATAGGAGCTTACTGAGTAGAGGAGTAAAGTGACTATGTTTATGTCTATAATCTATGTCTAAAATCTATGCTTAAGGAAAATCACCATGGCAGCTGTAGGTTATTAATCTGAGAGATGGGAAGAATGGTGTTGTTCTTGACAGAAATAGAGACAATAGTAGAAGAAATTATTTTTGGGGGAAAGAGAATGAATTCCATTTTAGATATGTTGATCCTTAGATGTCTCTGGGACCTAATACTCTAAATGTCCAATAGTTAGTGATGCAGTTAACATTCCACCCTGATGTCTCTACATATGTATATGTTATATTCCCTTATAGGATCCTAAGGACAGAGGTTTTTCATTTGTGTATTCACATTACAGCATCTTTCATAATATGTTACACATGGCAGGTGATTAGTGAATGCTTTTAAAAGTTGAGTTGAATGAAATGTTCTTTTTTCTCCAGTGCTTAAACCATAAAATACTTTAAATGGAATAAATTTAAAGAAGGGCTGTGTGCTGAATTTCAGGGGATGGGATATTGAATGAAAAGCTTGCATCCTCTACCATGGGTATTCTGGGTAACAATAAATGTAGACCAAGAAAAGAGGTGACAGAAAGAAACTAATTGGCGTTGTCAATAAGTCAAGTCTTGGGTCATAATCAGAACTACAGGAGACCTCAGAAGGCATCGAATACAACTGCCTCATTTTACAAAGGAAAAAAAATTGAGACCCAGGGAAGTTAAGTGGTTAGCCCAATGTCACACCGCTAATGAAAGTCAATGGTGGGCTTTGAACTCTGATATTGAGGCTTCCTGGGTACTGTCATTCTATTGCAGTGTATGGCTTCCCCTTCTTGACAATAAATATTCCATTCTATTGATCTTATAGACTAAACAATGACCCTACTTCCCAAATATCATAAAAAAACATAAAAACTTTCTTCAGACTATAGGTACTGTTTTCAGTGGTTGGAAAACATAGTCATCCACTGGATTCATGACACCACAACCAACAATCATTAATAAATTTGTATCAATTCTTTTGCCAGGTCAAACATTTGATACCTAGAAGACAGCTGGTGGAGGGAATCTAAATCATAAATTCTGATGAGGGAGAGCGTTAATTTAGGTGTCATAGTGGAGTCACCTGGGTAATCTTGGGAGGTGTCTTGAAGATAGCGAGATGTTTTGTTGACAGAGGAGGAGTTGGATGGCAGGGATGGACTTGCTCATTTGTCCAGAGCCAATACTGCCTGAATACAACATTCCTTTGAGTCATGGGGTTGGGTAGATTACTTATTCATGCTCTGTCTCAGGATCTTGAGCTTCCTCTCTGGTCAATAGAAATAAGAACAGACCTGTCCCCATCCAACTGCAGCTAGGGAGCATGACATGGAAAATATCTCCCAAGTCCTTTGATCTTTTTCCAAGAGATTTTATATGAACAGCAGGTATATTTCTACATATTTATGGAGCAAAAATTCACCCATTTCCTCCTGATTGGGATTAGTAATTTCCTTTGGATGCCTTTGATCTCTCCAAGAATCCAAGTTCCTTGGATGTGGTTCTGCTGTGCCCCTTTCCTTGCCTATCCATTTTGTACTCATACTATGATTTCTTCCCCATGTCTGGGATTTGTGCAATAATAATGCCTTTCCAGGTGAATGAGAGTCTGAAAGAAAAAGGAAAAAAAAAGCAAACAAGAGAGTAAGCATGGCTAATAACCATGGAGGGTGTAACCCATATTTAGCGTCTCCTTTTCAGTAACTGATGAAGCTTATGGAGTAGATGAACCAGCTGGTATTAGCAAAAGTGTGAAGATCTGTGATGGGGGAGGGGGCAGGAGGGGCTGTGGGTTTATTTCAAAGTCTGTTGGATGCAAATGGTTTAATTTCCTTTGTTAATCTGCTCTCCATATCTGCAATGATTTAAGAGAGGTTTTTTCCCCCCCTCTCCAACACAGTGAGTGAAGGATGCTGGTATTGTGGCCCACACTAGATTGTAGACATGTTAAATACTGTATAGTTAATTTGCATTTGGAAACCATGTATTAAGAAAGCTTATGAAGTGGCAGAGCAGAAGGAACTGGGAGGTCTGATGTCATAAATTGGATGCATGGGTGTGAGGATGGGAGAGGTCATGGGGAATCTAGAGAGAAGGGTAGAGTGTCAGCTTCTTGAAGGCAGGGTTGTTTTGTGCTTTTCTTTTGTGTGCCCAGCATAGGTGATTATCAAAAGAGTTTTTGAAAGAATGGGAGAGAGTTGGGATTTCATTTCATTTTCCAATGAGGAAATTTCCTCTACCAATGTGCACATTGGTATTTGCTCTGACCCTTATGGTTTTGGAGAGTTTCTTGGGGGTTCTGGGAGGTCAAGTGATTTGCCCAGTGTCATGCAATCACCGTGTGGCAGAGCCAGTCCTTGAATCCACATCTCCTGGCCTCAGAAGCAGTCTCTCTATCCACTATGAGACAATAAAGGGAGTTCCTGCATCATGAGATCATATATCCATTGAATCGCTGGAGTAAAGATAATCAACCCCACTGGATCAATCTCGGAAAAGTCTAAGAATCAAATGAAATAATGTTTATAGAAGTATTTTGAAAACTGTAAAGTGCTATACAAATGAAACAACAATGAACATTTATTATACTTAATTATTACTTATGTATGTGCTGAGAATGGGGCTACGTACTGTTTTGATTAGAAACTGCCTGTCTTTGTGGAAACTGCACTGTAGTAAAGGGATAAGACACCAGCAGAGAGAACTCTAAGAAGCAATATGAAATGATAAGCACAATATAGTTAAAAATGTTGTAAACTGGGGCAGCTAGGTGGCTTAGTGAACTGAGCACCAGCCCTGGAGTCAGGAGGAACTGAGTTCAAATCTGACCTCAGAAACTTGGCACACTTACTAGGAGTGTGACTTTGCGCAAGTCACTTAACCCCAATTGCCCTCCAAAAAGCAAAAAAAAAAAAAGTCATAAGCCAAAAGCAAATAAATTAAAAAAGGAAAAAAAAACAAAAAACAAAATGTGTTTTGTGATGTCTCAGGGTAACTGACCAAAGGCATCGCAAAGGAGGTAACACGGATTTTAAAGTGGGATTCAATAAGCAATGACAGGGAAGGGAAAGGCATTCTAAGCACAGAGAAAAGAATGTGTATGGAGGTGAGAAAGGCAGCAGGAGCTTAGAGGCCAGAAGTCAGCTCACTTCATCTGGAGCATAGAATGTATGAAGAGAAGTAATGTATGAGAAAATTGAAAAGGAAGGGTGGTGCCTATGCAATTCATTCATTCTAATTTTGGAAAACTTCAAATGTTTTCTTTATGTCAAACCTTAACCTGTTTGCTGTGATTTATACCCATTGCTCCTAATCTGGCCTTCTTGGACCAAGCAGAGTGAATTCAATGCCTCTTCAAGGCTAACCCTTCAAATACCTGAAGGCTGTTGTCATGTCCTCTTTAAACCTCTCTTCTGCAGAATCAGCATCCACCATTCCTTGAGTCTAGGAACTGTATCACTTTTTCACATCTCTAGTATCCAAGTACAGTGTCTTTCATATGGTTAGTAAGTTCCTGTTGAGTTGAATTGGACATGACACTTTCTTCATTCCTCTTACCATCCCATTCCACCCTCTTCTAAAAGAGTTCCAATTTGTCTTTTTCCTAGAATGTGATGTCCAGACCCAAATGCGATATTAACAATATCCCAGGTCCAGGGTGACCAAGACCAAGTGTGATGGAGCTGGTGCTTCCTTCATTCTCTATTCTATGCTTTTTCTCTAGGGGAGCTTTTTTTGGTTGCCATGTCATGTTGTTGACTCATTGAACATACAGTCTCCAAGGTCCTTTTCATAGGAACTGTGATCAAGCCTTATGTCCCTCATTCTGTACTTGTGAAGCTGCTTTTTTTGAACTAAAATAAAGCATTTAAAATTTATCCTCATTAATTTTATCTTACTTGGTTCAATTTGCCATTCTTGACTACTTCGATCCTGATCCCATATGTGTCATAGGTATTCCTGACTGCAAACATAGGCTCAAAAATTTATCAGGTCAATGGCAGAATGGAGAGAGTCAGGATAAATATAAGTTCACAACTTTTCTCAGACGCTTACTAGTTATGTGACTCTGACCAATTACTTGATCTTGTTCTGTCTCAATTTCCTCTAAATGGGAATAAAAATGGTGTCTACTTCCCAAACGTGTTGTGAGGATAAGTGGGGGTAATATACATAAAGAGCCTTGTCAACCTATATAGGGGCAGCTAGGTGGTGCAGTGAGTAAGAGCACTGGCCCCAGAGTTGGGAGGACCCGGGATTGGTTCTGGCCTCAGATACTTGACACCCACACAGAATAACTGGCTGTGTAACCTTGGGCAAATTACTTAACCCCAATTGCTTTAAAAAAAAAAAGTACTATATAAACGTTTCCTATTGACATTATCAACTTACCCCAGGGTCCTTGGCAATGGGGAGCCGAGGACTAGAACTCTCCTGATCTAGAATGGATATCACTTGCTAGACATTTTCCTTGCTCATTGATATCAGTTTCTAACTGAGGCAATCGGTATGTTCTCTGAGATACCATCTGTTGATAGATAGTCTGGTTCTAGATCTCAAGCAACAAAAACACAATTACATACTCCCTGTAGCATTCATGATTAATATTTAAACAAAAAGCATACACTGATACATGTGCTAACTGGCTTCACTGGGAGCCAAAATTCATGGTTATTAGCTCTGGTCCCTGAGAGGCAAAGCAGCCTACATGGTAGTTAGTACTAGTAAAACTATCCCTGTCTCAAACAGTGGGCTAAGTGTAAGCAGCATAATGATTAGGGGTAGCACTAATTTATATACAGAAAGGCGACAGGAGCTGAAGCCTTCTTCAAATGCACCAGCTTAAGAGAAGCAGACCCCAGGGTGCTTTTGAATGTACCAGTCATGAGTAAGCTAGATAAAGATATATATATATATATATATATATATATATATATATATATATATATATATATATACAGAGGGTGATGCTCATACTTTGTGCATTTGCCTATAGACATCTGGGACCATGGGTTTTATTGCTGCTTCATTCTTTTTAGATAATGTCTCTCATGAAATAGTGGTCCTTTCTTTTTCTATTTTTCTTTTTACATTTATGCTTTCTACGCTACTGTCTACAGTACCAGGATTATCAGATCTTTGTGGATAATTTTCCCTCTTCCCTTTTTGGTTAGTTAGGCCTTCTTGATTAGATTCATGTGACATCTAGACAAATATGTTTTTATCAGCTCTTGCTAGATATATTCTACCTTTGATCAGAGATCCATTATTCTTCTATTTTAAACAAATGCCCAGAAATCTGTACCCTCTTCTCTAATTCTGTCTTCTTAACCAACTGTTATCTAGCTTTTTCTCTTGCATTACTTTCAGCTAGCTCTAGTGATGAAAACTCCATTTCTCTTCCCGAGATCACCAACTTGTTTCAGTGCCTGTAGCTTCTCATCTCTGCAACCCATTCTCTCAACAGCTGCTGGAACAAACTTCCTAAAATGCCACCATATGCACATAACCCCTCCCTCTAAAATTTCTCGTATCAGTTCTCATTTTCTGTAGGATAGAACCTAGCTTAGTCTTGAATTTTAATCTCTCCACAATGTTGCCCTCATGTAAATTTCCAACCTCATTTCCTACTTCCCCTCTGTACAAACTCTTCTCTGGAATCAATTGATCTTCATGACTTTTTTTTTTGCCCCAAACCTCTGTTCATATTTGTCTTCCTGTCTGTGATGTTTTTCCTTCCCCTACTTATCTAAGTTTTATCTTTCTTTCAATGCCCAGGTCAAGTCTCTTGGATCTAGAGGAGAAGGGTTCAAATTATGCCTCTAGAACTTGCTATTGTTTGACCAATGTATGTGTGTGTGTGTGTGTCCAACTCTTTGTGATCCCATTTGAGGTTTTCTTGGCAAAGATACTAGAGTGGTTTGCCATTTCCTTCTCTGGCTCATTTTACAAATGACCAAACTGAAACAAATAGGGTTAAATCCTTGCTCAGGGTTACAATGCTAGTAAGTGTCTGAGGCTGGATTTGAACTCAGGTCCTCCTAACTCCAGACCCAGTGCTCTATCTACTGTGTTACCTACTTGCCACACACACAAACACATATGTGTGTATGTAAATAGATATAGATATGCATATACATACATATATACACGATATATACGTACATATAGTTTCATCATTGAAGATGTCTGTGACAAGAAAGGGAGTCAAATCATGTATCGAGAGCAAAAGAAAACAGATTGGTAGATGGAGTGTTATATTTGTACCTCTGAGATATTGAGATAGTCACAGAATAGCCTCCAATGTGTTGTGTGGCCCTCTAAAGGAAGACTTATTCAAAGTCAAGGATAAACATTATGGAGGAATGATGGTACATGCCAGAAGAGGAAGTGTCCATAAATGACATCTGCCTTCTCAACTACATTGCAAAGGAAGGCAGGGACCAAATTTTATGCTTCTTTGTAGCTCCATTAGCACCTGACAGTACTCTTTAAATAGCAGACATTGAATAAATGTTTATTTACTGCCAACAACTCCAGGATCTTTTCCAAGGACTGCCCCCTCCCCTGCCCAGAAAGGGGGTCATGAAGAGTTGGACATGACTGAAAATGACTGAATAACAAGTTTCCTTTGAAACTTAGCTCAAGCACTATGTTCTACTTGATACCTTTCCTGATCCCTTTACATGATAGTGTCCTTCCTTTCAAAACTATCTCATTCATTTTGTATGTATCGTGCATATACCTATACTTATATACATATATGTTGTCTCTCCATTAAAATTTAAGTTCCTTGAGGGCAAGTGCCATTTTCTCTTTTCTTCCCGTGTAGGACCTAGCATAGAACCTGGCCCATTGAAGGTGATTAATAAAGGTTGATTGATTGAATTATGCTTCCTGGCAAAGACTGAGGTAGCCAATAAATCTTGAGGTGATCCTGGAGGGAATCTTCTTTAGAATCATTGTTGTGTTACTTCTGAGTGATTGAATAAACTGTTAGAGGTTCCAGAGAGATTCAGGAGGACTGATGCCTATCAATCGCTCTTATAATTGCATTGTGTAGGTCAAATACTACAGTGCTTCAGGGGATCCATGATCTCCCTGATATAGGTTATCCATCCAAGAATGTAAATCACCATCCATTCAACTCAATCTTCTTCTGTTTTTTGTTTTCTCCTGTGGGAGTCTTGTCCATGTCCTCCTATGTTCTTCTATATGGGTTCCACTCGCCATGCTGGGGAGCTTTTCTAACAGTATGTACTGGAACAAGTTCTAAGAAAAAGTCCTACAAACAGCAACTCTTGGTAGCTTATACATTCCAAGCAATGTGTCAGTCACTTAGAATTTATTTTGTGGGATATTTCTTAGAAATTGTGCCAATATATATGGTTAGCTGTCTCCAGCTGGAAGGGATTTTGTTCTCCTGCAAGCCCATGTGGTTTATACCTTTTCTTATTCAACTGGGAGAAGCAGCATGGCATAGTGGGTAGACTTAAAGTGAGGGGAGTCTGGATTCGTATTCCCTTTCTGATGGGGGGAGGAGCAATGAGCAAATCACTAAGTAGCTTTGAACCTCACTTTTCCTCATCTCCCCAATGGGGATAATAATATCTGTAATCCCTAAAACATAGGGTTGTCACAAGACTTAACTCAATATATGTAAAGTGGAAGGAAATGGAAAACCCTTCCGGTATCTTCACCAAGAAAACCCCAAATGGGGTTCTAGAAGTTTGGACAAAATCAAAAGCAACTGAACAATAATACACGTAAAAGGCTTTGCAAATGGAATATAAACACCAATTATTATTGTCCTTATTAGTATTACAGATATTTGCAGTAGAGTCTTAACTTCTCCGTTAGACTGTAAACTCATTGAGGGTATGAGTTGGGTCTTCTTCCTTGTAGGCTCCATGCACCTAAAAAACATTTGCCTTGACTATAGTAGGTGATTGGTTGATATACCAACCAGAGGGAGATGTGACGAGCAGAGGGGAACATTACAATACTCCTGAAGGACAGCACTCACCTTTCTTCTCCCTACTTCCCAGCAGTCAAAGCAATTTTCACTGAGGTCAGTCTTTGCTGGAGGAACAAAAGATATTTTGCTAATAAAATGTCCCTTTATGTTTCAGAGTTGTCTGCCACATACCTCCCTCTTGGGTCCCCTACCCCCAATGCCTGAATTGAAAATTGTCCTGTCAGCAAAATCACAAACATGATTTCTTTATCAAAGGTCATTACCAATTATTTCATAAAGAACTGTCGCTTCAGTAATTACCTGATTTTATCTTTTTTATGGAGGTCATTTATATTTCATTATTGTCATGTTATGGCCTATCTGCCTACAAAGAGGCATATATTAAAACTTTGCCTAGTCACAGAATTATTGCCCTATATTTCATTTGTCATTTTATCTACTGTTCTGGAGAAGATCATAGCTAGTTAGTTAAAGTGCTGTATAAACGAACACAGAAAGGTATAGACAACATATGGAGGGCATCCTCCTCAGTCATTCTTATTCTCCTCCTTTCTTTTCAAACAGCAGTAGGTGGTAATCTCTCTGAAATACTCATTTTGATTCAACTCAAAAATTTATTAAGTACTACTACATTCTATCTGTAGATAGAATGTATCTACTACTACATATTAAGTACTACTACATTAAGTATTACTACAAGCCCCCTGGGGCATAATACTTACCTTAAGGAACTTCTAGTCTAGTGGAGGCGGTGGTGGGATGGAGAAAACATTTATATGAGTAACTTGGACAAAAGTAGGACTCTGCAGAGGCAAAGGAGTGGCATGGAAAGGCTGTGAGAAATTTGAGGAGGGAGAGAAAAAAACTGACTTGGTTTTTAACAGTAATATTTATTCTTGTGAGTGTTTCAGGGATTGGAGTTACTGAACTGAAACTTCAAGAAGAAAACCCTCTTCCTGGCTATAGGAAGGGAAAATAAACACGCGTTCCCATAGGCAAAGCCTAGGGATATATGCCTAGGAGATGTAGCAAGTTGTTTTGAAATGTCTGCTGGAACTTGGAGAGTATTAGATCAGTGAGACCATGGGAAAAGGAGGAAATGTGTGTGGACCTATTTCCCCTAAAATATTCAAGTGTCCATTTCTTTTGTCTTTAAAAGGATTTCTTGCCTTGAATTTGGGGCAGAAGATGGATGGGAAGAGGGGAGCCACATGTCTTGTGGGTCATTCCAGGCACAGAGATGAAACAGATGCCTCAGACAGGCATTTTGGAGTGTGATCCCTGCTTCTGCCACAATATGACTGGTCATTGTGTGTATTAAGACCCTGGGTGAGTCAGACCTAGAACAGAGATGTATTCTGGGGTGCCAGCTTATGGGAGCTATATTAGTTGAATGGATAGAAGGAGGATACATTTTTCATTTCCACAGCATTTTTTTGTCCCAGGTGACTTAGGCCCCAAACTCTGAAAAGATGTTTAAGATTCTTAACTCTAGCCTCTATTTTTTTTTTTATCACCTGGGAAGGTTTTCTGTTTTAGAAAATAGTTGGGAGACTAGAGGGGAGGGGCATGGTTCATTGGTACACTTTGCAGAGTAGCTCCCAAGAAGATTCATAATTGTTTTTCCTTTTCTTTCAGAATAAAATATATGTTGATATGGTTTGTATTGTTGGTAGAGTTATATGAAATGAGTCACTTGGATTGAAGCAAATTTCCAAGACATAAGGGAAAGGAGAGCCGTAATTCTCATAATTTGGGATATGACATTTTATTTTTTCTCATTTGAATTTTTAATCCAGTTAGTGAGAACTAAATGTGCTCATCTAGGGGGCAAGAAGACAAATGGAGCTGTGGGCAATAAGACTGGAGAGGCTTTGAGACTTTACCTTGGCTGGTGGCTTGAGGAGAGCAGCACTGGGTGGCCAAATTAGACGTTACATACCCTTTCTACTTCATTGTATGGCGGCCCACTTCATTGTAGTTTGCAAAAAGCAAGAAAATGAGTCAAGTGAAGATGGTTATAACAACAATAGCACCATGGACTATACAACTTGAATCACAAAACACCTATCACAGAATTGGCAGATAAATGACAGAACACTCCTGCACTCCTTGGGCCTCTTCTTTGGTAGATTGTCACAGTGGCAGACATTCTCACTAATTAAATCATCCCTTTACGGGTAAGCCCTTATATCTCTAGAAGTGCACTGTTAAAATAGCCTTGTTACTTGGAATCAATAATAGTGATCTCTCTAGTTAGTACTAATCAACATATTTGCATTGATCGGCTATATAGGACTAGACCTCAAGAACTTAAGTTTTGATAATAGGGTGGAGAAAGTTCTAGAACATTTTTTATTGTGTGGGGAGGGACAGGTGTAGGTGAATGTGAAAGTCCTGTTAACTCTACACATGTAGAGTTAACTATGTGAAGGATGTCATGCTATATTGAATATCATCTCATGGAAACCCAGAAAAGCAGTGATTTAGTATATATGTATATAGCTGTTTGATGATCAACAACATTATCATAGGGATAATGATACTAACAATAACTAATATTGATGTCGTACTTTTAAGTTTTGCAAAATGTTTTCTAAACATAATGTCATTCGAGCCTCACAAAACAATTCAATGCAGTAAGGACTACAGGTGTTACTGTCTTCATTTTTATAGAAGAGAAAAGTGAAGCTCAGATAAATGAATGACTTTTTCATTCTCACACAAGAAGTAAATGTTAGAAGTGGTATTTGAACCCAAGTCTCCCTCACTCCAAAGTCAGTCATCTCTACAATAATCTATTTTGATGAAAAAAGCGTGACAAGGGACAGGTAGGTGGCACAGTGAAGAGAGCAGCACCAACCCTGAAGTCAGGAGGACCTGGTTCAAGTCTGGTCTCAGACACTTGACATTTACTAGCTGTGCAACCTTGGGTAAGTTACTTGACCCCAATTGCCTTGCCTTCCCCCCTCAAAAACAAAAAAACAAAAAAGCATGACAAGAGCAGAAAGAAATATTGAATGAATAGGACATGGATTTGATTTTCATCTCTGTGCAAATGATTTCCACATATATGTATCCCGTTCTAATCTCTCTCCTGAGCTCCAGACTTGAGGAGAGGATACAGCTAGGTTTGTGAGTGATGGTGTGGCTTCCTGATGTGCTATGATGCATTAACTTCTTTGTTACTATGATGGATTTGACTTTCTGGTGTTGAGATTTGGTTTACTGGCGTCTGAATAAATGTTTTGCTTCTGTCTTTTATATGAAGAGTCTGTTACTATGCCGGCTTATTCGTAGTCACCATCAATGCTGTGAATGTTAAATTGGTGCTGCAGTCACCAACAACCCTTCGGACATCTCAAATTCAACATGTCCACCCTACTCCTATTGCCAAATTTGCCATTATTGGAAAGCATGCAACTATCCTTCTAGTCACCTAGACTCATAATCTCGGTGCCATCCTCACCTTCACTGGCACTCACTTCCTATGTCTAACCTGTTAACAAAGTCTGGTTTTTTTCTGTCTTCAAAACAACATTTCTATACATTCTCTTCTTTCTACTCACATAGCCACCCCCACAATACAGGCTTTCATCACCTCACACCTGGACTATTGCCATAACCTTCTCATCGGGCTCCTTGCCTGGAGTCACTCAAATCCATTCTCAATTCAGTGGCCACAATGATTGCGTCCCTTCTAGGTCTGTATCCCAAAGAGATCATAAACACAGGAAAATGACCCACGTGTACAAAAATATTTATAGCAGCTCTTTTTGTGGTGACAAAGAATTGGAAAATGAGGGAATATCTATTAATTGGGGAATGAATGAATAAGTTGTGTTATATGTATTTAATAGAATATTATTGTGCTATAAGAAATGATGATCAAGTAGAATTCAGAAAAGGCCTGAAAGACTTATATGAACTGATGCTGAGTGAAATGAGCAGAAACAGGAGAACATTGTACACAGTAATAGCCACATGGTGCGATGACCGACTTTTATAGACTTAGCTCTTCTCCGCAATGAAAGGATCTAAGACAACTCCAAAAACTCCTAATGGAAAATGCTATCCATACTCAGAGAAAGAACTTTGGAGTCTGAATGCAGATGGAAGCAGACTATTTGCTCTCCTTTTGTTTTGTTTCTTCTTTCCAGAAGTTCCTCCCATTCATTCTAACCCTTCTTTACATCATGACTAATGTGAAAATATGTCTAATATGAATGTATAAGTAGAGCCTAAATCAGATTGCATGCTGTCTTGGGGAGGGGGAGGAGAGAAAGGGGGAAGAAATCTAAAACTCAAAATCTTATGGAAGTGAATGCTAAAAACTAAAAATAAATAAATAATTTATATTAAAAAAATTATTGTGCTAAAATATAGATCTGATTATGTCACCCCTCTACTTAATCAATTCCAGTGGTTTCCTGTTTCCTACAGGGTAAAATTGAATGTTGTCTGTTTCACTTTTAAACCCTCCATAACTTGGTCACTTCCTACCTTTCTAATCTTCTTAGACCTTACAACCTCTCACATACTCTGTGATCCATCGACATTGGCTTCCTTGCTGTTCCTTTCCCTAGATGCTCCATCATCTCTTTTTCAAAAAAAAGTTATTTATTTACTTTTAGTTTACAACATTCTGTTCCACAATTTTTTGAGTTTCAAATTTTCTCCCCTTCTCCTCCCCCCTCCACCCCATAGTGGCATGTAACCAAATATAGATTCTACAACTAGCTTCACATTGAACATTAGTGATGTTGTAAAGGATTACAACCAATGGGGTGGACAACAAGAAAAAAGGGACAAAACAAAACACAGGCGTGAGAGAGCAAATAGTTTTCCATCATCTCTTGACTCTGGCCATTTTCACTTACTGTCCACCATTCCTACAACTCCTCCCCTCTTCAGATCTGCCTCCTAGCTTCATCGCCGTTCTTCCAATGTCAGCTGAAATTCTACCTTCTACAATAAGCCCTTTCCCCCAATCATGCTTAATGCTAATGCCCTCTCTCTATCACCTCCAGTTCATCTTGTATACATCTGGTTTATGCTTAGCTGTTATCACATTGTCTCCCTCATGAGCCTGTGAACTCCTGGAGAGCAATGACTATCATTCCCCTTTCTTTGTGTCTGCACTGTTCAGTGCCTTGAACACAGCAGGCACTTAATAGATGCCTCTTGACTGACTCTTGCATCTAAATCTCTTCATTAACCTATTCCCTTCTTACCTTTCTAGGCTTCCCAGACTTTACTACTCACCTTCCATGCAGTCTATAAGCCACCAGTAACCACCTTGCTATTCCTCACACAAGACATTCTACCTTGGAACTCAATGCACTGTCTGTCCTCTTTGCCTGGAATGCTTTCCTTCCTCACCTCTGCCTCTTGGCTTCCCTGCCTTCCTTCAAGGTTCAGCTAAAATATCACCCTTTGCAGGTGGATTTCTTCACTGCTCACACCCTTCCCCCAACCCAGTGCCTTCCTTTCTAAGATTACCTCCTTTTACACTATATATGCATATACATACATACACACATATGTAATTCTTTACATGTGATCTCCCCTGTTAAAATGTGAGCTCCTTGAGGGCAGGGACTGTGTTTTTGCCTTTCTTCCTATAACATGTGCTTAGCACCTGGAAAATAGTGCTATTAGCTTGGCAAATAATAAGCATTGGTAAATCCTTCTTGACTGACTGACTGATTTGAGGTGAGAAAACTAAGGCATTCAAAATTCCCCAGGAAGATTTGAGAAGGAATCTTGGTGAGAGAAATTCCTAGAGGGAACATTTTCTTCCTGAACATCTGAGGGATGGAGCTCGCATTTCTTCCGTACATGTTCTTCTTTTCCTACCCTCCAGTATGACTGAAACTGAGAAAATACAATACTTTGAGCACATAATAAACATCTCTGGGAGAGGTGGGAGGATGGGCAGAAACAGGAAGGAGATGAAGGAAAATCAATTGCTCTGTGCTGACAACTTCTGCGTGTAATAACAATACTCTGTCACATTGCATTAGCGGCCCTTCACAATTGCGTGTGTTTTTGCTAACAGGCTGTAAAAGTGTAATCATATGAGCACTGAATGCATTGTATTCGTGGGAATGATTCCCGCCAATGTGGGCTTTATTATGGCCCTACAGTGCATAATGTGTTGCTTACTGAAGTGAGATGTATCCTTTTGCTATAAGAATATTTATTATTTATTTGTTTGTTTGCTGCCTCATTCTCTTCATAGGTGCCTCCCAGGGGTAGCTTGCTGGATTCCCATAGGTGGGTGGTGGTGTAGGACGCATTATCTCTAGCTCATCCCTCCTCTCCCACCTTGTTCCCAAGCACTGCAGCTGACCCTGAAGTTTGGATGAGAAATCACCTTGAGCACCAACTTACAGCCCATCTGAGACAAGGAACGGCTCTGCTCAGCTTCCTCAACAGCATTTGTAAAACTAATGTGACGGCGGAGGGGAAGCAACTGCTTTCCAGCAAGCGCAAGGACCTGGAATGTAGTTAAGGGCTGGGAGGAGAGGATCCCAAAGTGTATGAGACACAGTATACTTTTACATCAGATTTTCAGTGGAAGAACAGGTCCAGAGTATCACTACCCCCACCTCACATTTATATGGCACATTAAAGTTTACAAAGTGATTCCTTCAGAATTCAAATATTCAAACAAACTGTGATCTCATTGATTCAGGAATTTCCTCAAATAATATGTAGATCATAGCCAATTCAAACCTACTCATTCTATATTATTCTTATCCATTTCTCCCCAAAAGTTCACTACAGGGGTTCTACCCAATCCACTGGAAGCCCTCTTTAATTTTTCTTGACTTCATGAGGGTACTATTGAGGGGCTCCAGCCCTCTACCTGTCAGCTGCCACTATCACCACATGACCAGCCTATCTGTGTGAAGTTGGCATGGGTAGGTATTAGTATTATTCGCTATTTTATAGGTGAAAAAATGATTTGTCCATATTCACATAGGTAGCAAGTTCAGTAGAATGTGTAGTTTTTGCTATTAGGAAAGGTCTTCCTTCATGTCCATCTATGTGGACTGAAGACTTCTGAGAATCAAGAATAGAAGGGTGAGATGAAGTCCCCAGAACTGAAAATGAAAGGAATGTTGTGAGTTATCACACTGAGACTCAGACTGGATTGTTTGGTGGGGTTCGAGCTACTTCCACAGTGTCTTATGGTGAGAAACTACTGAAGAACAAAGATACTGGATCACCATTCAGTATAACATGAGAGAGAGAGACTGAGAAGTGAGAACCACTGTGCTGATTAGAGAACTCTCTCTGCTGCTGCCTCTGTCTCTCTGTCTTTTTTTCTCTCTCTGTCTCTCTCATTTCTGTTTCTATCTCTATCTGCCCTGCTTTCTCCTAGTCAGAACCTAGAAGAACGTGAGGCAATGTAGGAGGCAGGGACTTTGTCTTCCATGAGGACACACTTCCCAAACTACCTGCAGCCACAGCATACATCTCTTACCATTAGATTATAAGCTCCTCAATTAGATTTTAAGTTCCTTGAAGGCAGGAAATATCTTTTGCCTCCTTTTGTATCCCAAACACTTAGCACTGTGCTTGGTACAGAATAGGCACTTAAATCTTTATTGATTGATCGATTGACCTGCGGATTCCCCTATTAGCCAAATGTGCTATTCTTTAACATGGGGATCAAAACCTTTACTTCAAAGTTAACACAGTAAGGGCAAAGAATTTCATTTTTGTATCCCTAGCACCTAACACTGTATGTATATCATACATAATGTTGGAGGTATTAGAATTCTAACCCATCTCTTACACTACTAAATTCAGGATTCTTTCTTTTAAGACAGGTGTATAACATAAAGAGGGATTTCTGAGCAAGAAACCATGGTATCAAATAAATGTGCCGTCTGTTGGCCACTATAAGGCAATTAAGACTTTTTTCTGCCTACCTGATTATACTAGTCCAAGTATACACACATATTCTCTCTCTCTCTCTCTCTCTCTCTCTCTCTCTCTCTCTCTCTCTTTCCCCCTCTCTCTCTCTCTTCCTCCCTCCATCTCTCCCCCTTTCCCCTCTTCTTCTCTCCCTCTCTTCCCCCCTCTCTTGTAAACATGAGGCTATGAGATAAAATGAATAAATTGCTGGATTTACAATCAGTAAGACTTGGGTTCAAATCCTAACTCTGACAGTTATTATTAGTTATGTGGCTTTGGGTAAACCACTTCCTTTCTCTAAGCTTCAATATATTCATCTATAAAATGGGGATAATCATCCTTGTAATGAAGAGTGACTTGTACAGCCTTTAGAGTTCTGGCTGTGTAGTCAGACAGATCCTAGTTCAAATTTCACCTTTGACACACACTAGCTTTGTGACCCTGAACAAGGGTTGTTCAGTTGTTGTACAGTTGTGTCCAAATCTACTGTTACTGCTTTTGGGGTTTTCTTGGCAAAGCTATTGGAGTTGTTTACCATTTATTTCTCTAGCTCATTTTAAAGATGAGGAAACTGAGGCAAACAGGGTTAAGTGACTTTTCCAGGGTCACACAGCTAGTAAGTATCTGAGACTGGATTTGAACTCAAGGAGATGAATCTTCCTGATTCCAAAGACAGTGCTCTATCCAACTATAAAAGAGTTGTTGATCTGAAGTCATAATGAGAATTCACACACCTTGGGTTTCCTACATTAATGAATTACAGGAAGGAAGTGCTTCCATCTTGCTAGTTATTCTTTCCTGTTTCTATGCCTTGGGAAGGATGACCCACTGCATCCACAAAAAGAATAGCAACTTCTTTTTTACTCCTTCGTGTACCTCAGAGCCCTCTGTGGAGCATTCACTAAATGCTTTCATTGATTTCAGCTTGCTACCCAATTAAAACTGACATCAAGGGCTTATTCTACTCCTAGCAATTCTTCACGAAGCAGGCAGGCATTTTATAGACTGGTATGAATTGGATTATTTGTCAGGGCTAATGATTTTGCTTAGGTTGTTTTTGTTTCTGTCAAGGTAACACTGATACTTCTTGTTTATAGAGTAGTTTCACAACCTTAACTCATTAGATGTTCACAATAACCTTGTGAAGTAGGGTGCCTCTGTAGCCCCATTTTCCAGATAAGCACAGTGAGACTCATTGAGATAATTAACTTTACCAAAATCACAGAAATAGTAAGTAGCAGGCCTGGGACTTGGACCGAGGCCTCCTGATTCCAAGCTCAGTGACCTTTCCACAAAACCACTTCGCATGTTAAACTTATGGCGTATCTAATTATTTCCATTTATCATATTGGTGTAATGTAATGCCAAGGAAGGCAACTTCCCAAGGTTCAGAATACCAGCATAGGTGCTCTCCATTTTATTCAGTGACCAACCAAAAACAGAGAAGGTCAAAACATGACATCATTCCAAATACAGCATTTACTAAGTGTGATTCAATAATCTCCAAGGACTACCCCACCCCAGGACCTTCCAAATCATTCAATCAATTACAAAGTCTCTGTTCTAAATACTTCTCCAACCCTAGGCTGTACCTTAATTAAGTCCACCACAAAGCCCCTCTTCTCAAATGGAGATTAGTTTCCAAACATAAGGTCAAAAGTTCCCCACCCCTGGATCACAATTGAATCTACCCCAGAGTTACATCAAGTTTAAACACAGCACTTAATACCCAAATGGAGGTCTTTTCTTCATCTTGACAGGAGGCAAGTTCTCAGCGATCTTAGTTCCTGGGGAGACAAGGCTTAGCAAAGCCACAAGATACATTGCCAGTCCCTTCATGAATTTATCCTCTGTCTGTAGAACAGTCCTAGAACCCCTGAACACATTAGCAAAGCCCTCTCCCAGGATTTCTGTAAACATACAACAAGAAAATCCTTCTTCAGGGCTTCTGAACCAACAGAAAGGCTCCCAGACCCCTGCAACAACAGCACTGTCCTTCACCAGTGGACAGTATTCATTCTGTCTGCAGGACAGTCTCCAGACCCCTGCAACAACAGCACTGTCCTTCACCAGTGGGCAGTATTCACTCTCTGTCTGCAGGACAGTCTCAGGGCTTCTTAGTGAACAGCCAGGTTCCAGGACTTCTTCAACAGGCCTGTCTTTCACCAGTGGACAAATCTGGCAAAACAACATCAAAACAGACAAAGTACCAGCAAAACAGCCATGTCTCCTCAGTCCTTGGCAGCTCAGGGGGCAGGTCTCAAAAGTCCAGGGCAATTCAAAGCGGCCACCAGCAATTCTCTTAGTCTCTCTCTCTCCACGAGGTGCTGCTTCCAAAAAAAAGTTCTTCGGCCTCTCTCTTGTCTCTCCAAATCTACGTCACCATCTCCTCCCAGTTCAGGACTTTCTTTTCACATCAAAAAGTCCATCCCACAGGTGGGATTAACAAGCTCTGGGTTTTAACACAATCAATTTGAAAACCAAGCCAATACAGGGGAATCTTTAATTGCCATTACTATCACAATTGGTCAGAAAGATATTTATCCACCATTGGTATTAGGGACAAAAGAAGGACAAAAATGGAAACTCACACATTCCTGTTGCTGGCTGTGCTTATTAAACACATCTAATGTACTAACCATTCCAAATGAGAGCCATAGTCATCAGTTAAAAATACCACTGAATTAAGATGGGATGTGTCAATGCTATAATGACTTATTTGCTGATTTTTCTGGGGTAAATGGGCTTTCTACCAGGTGCTTAAGATCGAAACACACACACGTTTTGGTCACACTATTATTATTTAGTTGTTTTCTTTCCTGTTAGTTGTTAAGAGCATACCTCAGCACTATCCATCTAAATTACACAGGAAACTAACCTTAATTTTCATCTTGCTTGTTTCTGGAATAAATATTCCACTGTGGACCCAGATGTGGAACTTCTACTATCCAGGAATTGACTCAAAAAATTAGAACTGTGGATGGTGTGAGCATAGGAAAGATAAGGCAAACTTTTTCTAGCTGGGCTTTTTAAATACCAGCCAATTAAAATGCTTAGTGGTGATATTAGTCATGCTTGGATTCAGACTCAGGTTCCACAGTTAAATTTTCAGTGCATTAATCCAAAGAGCTATACTATCCCTCAGGACATTATAATTTACTTTAAAGAAATTAAAAGTGGGCTATAGTTAGTATGCTTTAAATTCCCCATCTCCAGTTGTTCCATATCCACTTATACAGCCCTACATTTGTTCAGCAGCCATGTCTCCTGTATTGGATTTCTCCTCATCCTGAAATCTTCCAACATGAGGCCATTTGCATTGATTGAAAAGGAGCACCTGCCAGACCTGTCAAGGATACTAAGAAAGAATGAGACAGTGTCTTCTCCCCCAGGGTGGGTATAGTCTAGTTGGGAAAGTAAGATATAAATATATTAAAAAGTTAAAAAATAATACAGACATGAATAGCATTCAATTTAATAAGCCAAGCTATAGCACACAACTATGCATGATTACCTGCCAAGTGGAAGGTCCAGTGCCATAGGAAGAGAGAATGTGATTAGAGTTAGCAGGGAGTGCTTACACAAGAGGGAGGAAAACTCCTTAAGATATGTTATGGGGGTGGGGAAGTAATGGGTTAAACTAGTTTTGGTTAGATTAGAAGATTCTAGAAGATAGATGGCTCAATCCATTTTGGTCATTTTGGGACTTAGGGGGTTTTCCCCAAAAAGAATCATCACTGATGTTTAAAGCAATAGGCTTTAATAAGTTCATTTAAACTTATACAAAGATGGCCATGTGGCCATGAACGATGTTGCAAGGATGGAAATCAATCAGGATACAAACCACTGAGAGAAGATCAGCAAACGTTCTACAAGGGACGACCCTCAGACACAGCACTCCAAGATTTTGTCTTCCTAACCCCCAAACCAGTGTAGCTCATTGAAGCAAGGAAAGGGCTTGGGCTTTATAGGAAGAGACAGGTTTATTCTCAGGTAAATCTGATTGGTTTCTCTTATGTCACAGGCAGGGAGATACAAGAGAATGGACCTGACCTCAATGTCTCAATGGTAACAAACATGTGCACAAAAGTTCACAGCATGCAAGATTACAGCAACAGGTATTTTAAGTGTCTGTACAGAAGAAATCTGCCACAGAGATACTGGGTCCCAAATATACCAAGGAGGTTTTCTCTCTCTCTCTCTCTCTCTCTCTCTCTCTCTCTCTCTCTCTCTCTTCCTTTTTTTCTTTTCCTCTTTTTTTCTATCACAAAAGATTATCATTCCAGAGGCCAGAAGCAGAGGCTGAAATGAGACTATAGAGGGCCTGAAATGCTAGCCTAAGGATCATGGAATTACACTACAGGCAATAACAGGGGAGCAGAATTTGGGAGCAGCAGATTATAGTAGGTGTTACCTGCCTTTAATTTCTTAATGAGTTCTAAAACAGAACTCGTTATCCTTCCCTGAAATTTCTCCCTAATTCCCCTGTTTCTGCCAAGGGAACCATCTTCCTTCCATTCTCACGGTTTTACAGTCTTTTAGTCATTCTGGACTTTTTACTTTCCTTTATCCTCAACATCCATTCAGTTTCTAGGCCTCATTAGTTCTCTCATTATAACTTGACTTGAATCTGCCACCCCCCTTTTAAAAAATACTACTGCAAAGGCTGCCACCCAAGTGTAGGCCCTCACCACCTCTCAGCTGGGGCCCGATGGAGTCTCTTAGTTTATTCTTTTTCTCAAGTCTCATCTGTTTCCCATCCATCCTTCACACTGCTACCGACATCATATTCCACATCACTCTGATGCTCAAGAAAACCCCCTGACTCCCTATTGCCTCTAGGATGAACTACAAGCTCCTGGTTATTTCAAGCCCATCCCAGTCTGGTCCCAGCCTATGTTTTCCTAGGATTACTCTAGATTTCTTGCCTTCACACAATCTACATTCCAACCAAATTGTCCTCCTTGTTTTTAATACATATTATATTTTCTATCTTATTAAATAAACATTTAAATGCCTACTATGTGCCAAGCATGGTGCTAAGCACTAAGGATACAAAGAAAATAGAAAGGAAGTCCCTGTCCTCAAGGAGCTCACAGTCTAATGGGGGGAGACAACACATTTTTAAAAAACACTGAAAGGATAAGGAGGGTTACCAGCGGAGGAGCATGGTAATGACCTACAGCTGGATGGGAGAGGGTGATATGGCTGCGTGGGGTCTCCCCTTTAAATGGTGGAATATTTGGGAATAGTTCTCTGTTCACCTTCTCCAGTCACAGGGAGGGAGGAGTCCCAGGGCTGAGGGTACTGAGGAGGACTCTAGGAGATGATTTAATCTTTCTGGAAGATGAGTTACTAGAGACAATGACGAGGCCCAGGAGATCAGCCCAGTGGGTAACAGTCTCTGCACCTTCACATGGACTGTCTCCCATGCCTGGATGTACCTCCTCCTCTTTTTACTGTTCAGTTATTTCCACCATGGTTGACTCTTTGTGACCCCATTTGGTGGTTTGCCATTTCCTTCTCCAGCCCATTTTACAGAGGAGGAAACTGAGGCAAAAAGGGTTACGCTGTTTGCCCAGAGTCACACACAGCTAGTAAGTGTCTCAGGTCACAGATTCTAACTCAAGAAGAGTTTTCCTGACTCCAGGCCTGGCGCTTTATCCACTGAGCCTGCCACCTAGCTGCCCACATGCTCCTTACATCTGCCTTTTACAATTCCCTGCTTTTTTCAAGGCTCAGCTCAAATGCAAACTCTCCTGCTTTAGGTCTTTCCTGATCCCAACAGCTGTTAGTGCCTGAACCAATCCTGGGGAATGACTTAGAAGGCAGGTACTGCTTCATCGTCTTCATAGGCGCAATGCCGGGCGTAGATTAGGAACCTAATAATGTTTACTGAATGAATCAAGGAGCAGAGTGGTAATTCAACATGAGGCAGCTTGTTGTAGAAGGTTCCTCCTGCAGGGAACTCACCCCCCTTCTAGCCTTTACTGGATTTTGTTTTAAAGTCACATTATCAAATCTCCAATAAGTCTACTGCAATGCTTCCTTGTAACGTGCGAGCAAAAGCTACACCGAAAGGCCAATCAGCCAGGAAAGTTTCAAGTCTATAACTAGTGACAGACTCTCTGTAGTTCAAGGGCCAGAACAACTGTTTGGAGTAGTTCATCCCCAGAGTTTGCCAGCAGGCTAAAACAATTCATCAAACTCTACTAAGGCACGGGCAGGTTTCCTTCAGTATTGGCAGAAGAACTGTTCATATAGATCCTTAAAGTTGTGGGGAAATAGCTATCCAGAAGGGAACTGAAATCTAAATAGTGATTTATTTGGATTTTTATTTGGGATTCAATGAAACAGTTGATGCTCGAGAGAAGTCACCTGTGGAAAAGTGGGTGTATGATTGTTCACAAAAGCATTACCCACCTTTTAGACCAATTAACCAAATGTCAGATCTAAGTATTCTGGGTCAACACCTTTGGGGAATTCTCATGGAATGGGGCTGAGTTCCTTAAGGACAGAGACTATTCATTTCTCTTTGTTTTTGTATCATTAAACAATTAATAAATGCTTGTCAAATTACTGTTGAATTGACATAGACATCCAATGGGTGGAACAGAAGTGGTAAGAAGAAGGTATGCATGGTAACCTTTCCAATTAATGACAAATCAAGAGGACATACTAGAAACAAGAGAGTTCTATAATGGGCCTGTCGATGTTATTATTTATGTTTTCCTGTAGAGGTAACAGCAGTATTGTAATAATCTACATAACATTTAATTACAATTCAGTTACCTGATGCAAGTAATTTCAGTGCCCTTTAATATAACAAATCTCTAGTGTGAAATATCTAACTAATAAGAGATGACAGGTGGTTGTTATTCTATAAACCTCACTATCTTTCACTGGTGCAGCTTCCTGAAAGGCATACAAGTCATTCTCCAATCTGAGAGATTCTCCAAGCAGTGCTCTGGGGAACGCCGCATACTAAGTTCATGAATGCAGCACTAATGGTAAGATATGTGGCCTGAAGACAGAGGTCACTGGAGATCACTGGTTGGGAGGCATGTGAGCTTAGCATCTAATTACCCAGGGGTATAGGTTTGGGGACTTAGGATGTAGTTTTGATTGGGTCAGTGTTTTCTGATTTATTCCGGTGTTGGCCTGTTCTGTGTCCAAAAACTTTACCATGAAGCCTAATAGCCAACTAAGTTAAATCATCAAGTAAAGTCATCAAATCAATGATCATTTATTAAGTATCTACTCTGGTCCTGGCACTGATGTTGTTTGCATTCATTCTCAAAAAGGACCAATGACATCATGAGCATGATGAGTTGGGATCCATAAGTGGGATTTTAGTGAGGCAGGGCTGTGCAAAGTCATCAGCTTGCTCTGTCCTCCAGAGGCATCAGATTCCAATGGCTAGACAAAGGTTAAGACGACTGCTGACAGCCCCTGGCACTGTGCTGGGGACCGAATGAAGGCAGAAAACAGCCTCTGCTCTCAAGGAGATAAGTCTAATGCAGGATAAACTATGCAAACAACTACATGCAGCCAAGATAGAGACCAGACAATTTGGAGAACATCTCAGAAGGAAAATTAAGGAGTACCAGGAAGGCTTCTTGAAAGAGGCTGAATTTCAGCTGGGGCTTAAAAGAATCCAAGAAAGGCAGAAGGTAGAGATAAGGAGACTTTCAGTTATGAGAACAGTCAGAAAAAGTACAGAATCCCAAGAGGGGGTGTCATGAGATGAACAGCAAGGAGGTCACTGACTCACAGAGTATATGGAGGTTAGTAAGGTATAAGAAAGGCTGCTAAGTGGTGCCATAGTGCATAGAATGCCAGACCCAGAGTCAGAAAGATTCTTCCTGAGTTCAAATCTGGCCTCAGACACTTCCTAGCTGTGTGATCCTGGTTAAGTCACTTAACCCTGCTTGCCTCAATTTCTTTATCTGTAAAATGAGCTGGAGAAGGAAATGACAAACCACTCCAGTATCTTTGCCAAGAAAACCCCAAATGAGGTCATGAAGAATCAGATACAATGGAAACAATTGAATAACAACAACAAAAAAAGTGTAAGAAGATTAGAAACATAGGAAGTGGCCATCTTACAAAAATTTTGGATGCCAAACAGAGAATTTTATGTGATCCTGGAGGTGATAGGGAGCCACTGGAGTGTTCTGAATAGGCTGTGACAGTCATTTTTAAGAAGTTCAAACAGAAAGCTGAGTGAAGGATGGATTGGGGTGAAAAGACTTGAGGCAGGAAGACCAAGCTGAAGGCTCTTGCAATAGCCTGGGTGTGAAACAATGAGGACCCGCACCAGGGTGGCATCTGTGTGAGGGGAGAGAGCGGGGCACATCTGAGAGATATTGTGAAATAAAAATGACAAGACTGGGAAAAACGGTAAGTGAGAATGATATGGAAGTTATGAGTCTGTGTGACTAGGAGGGTGCTGATGGCCTTGTTAATAGAGATCACAATGCCTCCCTGTCTTAGTGGAGAGTGGTAGGAGTTGCTGTGTGTAATGGAAATGCAAATTTAAAGATCTTCCCTGCCCCAGGCTAAAGTGCACCTGGAGCCTGGGGTGGGAGGCTTGTTTTTCAGTAGATACTTTTTGATTGGCCAGTGGGTCCAGAAGGTTGTTACATTCTCTGAGCCAGGAGAAGGCTATATAAGCCCTGATTTGAGGCTTTGTTTGGGGGCTCACTTTGAGAAATGTTCTGTGATTTGATCAGATGAAACTCTGGGAAGCTGTTGTTGAGAGTCCCCCGGCTTTGAAAAACCCAGATGTTGAAACCCAGATGTTGATTGGGTATGGATGTAATGGTTGGACAGTTTGGAAACTGTCTACTTGATCTATTTCTCTGTCTTGATAATTCTGTCTGTGTATTCTGAAGTTCGGGGTGCTGACCTTTTTCCCCTGAACTAGGTAAACAATACATATTTGGCAAAGTAAGCTTGTTAACCCATTTTGAGTTGCTTTCCTTTATCAAAGCAGATCCAAGAACCTGTGTTGGCAGCGACCCTAGGGATGCTGGGGTGCTTGCTGCTACATATGGACAGACTAATTTGTTGGTGGCCAGCCTTTTGAAGGTGAGCTTGAGTCCAGGTGCACCACCTAGTCGCCTGCCATGGTGTTGCTGTTAAGTTGGTTATCAGGGAGGGTTTTACGGAAGTGGTGAAATTTTGATGTTTGAATTAGGTTTTAAAGTGCTGGTTAGAATTTGATAAGCAAATTTGGGAGGAAAAACCTAGGACTAGGGAAAAGTGTAAGAAAAGGCAGGAGAGTGTATGTAGTGTGTTATGAGTTTGAGTCTGTGTGACTAGAGACAGGACAGATTGTATGTAGTGTGTTTCAGGGCAGATGTTAGCATTGTTTGACAAGAGCACAGAGTACAGTAAGAGATGGGACTGAAAAGGTGATGCAGTGCCTGCTTATAAAGGCTGCTCTAGCATAGGAGTTTGGTCTTTACACAGCAGACAATAGGTAGCCACTGAAGTGTACTGAGTAAAGGAGTAACAGGACCAGAAATATTATGAAAGTATGAAATAAGATAGTTTGCGAGGTGGAGAGAGAAGAAGCAGAAATCCTCTACAAAGGATACAGGAACTGTGCAGGTGGGTGCTAATGAGAACTTTGTACTAGGGCATGGGAGAAAAAAGGAAAGGACAGGTTGGGAAATGTATTGGAAATTCATTGTTTATAAGAATTAAGAGAAAGGAATCAGATATTCTTGAGTTTATGTACATTGAAGTCTTATTGAATGATGATGACATAGAAATAAATAAAAATAATTCAAAAGGAGGATCAAGTTTTGAGGGAAAGAGAATTATGCTGAATCCAGTCTGCACTTTGGGATATGGGTCTGGAGCTTTATAGAGGGTGGGATGATATAGCTGGAACAATGGAATGGACGAGTAGACAGAAGAGAACAGGGTCAAGAAAAGCCTTGGCAAACATCCACACGAAAGGTTGGGAGGATGACGAAGACCCACTGAAGGATATACCAGAGTTGTTAGCAATGTCCCTCCCTTCCTGCTCTCTTTCCTGCCTCCCGCCTTCCTCTTTCTTTCCCTCTCACTGAATTACCTTATGTTTACTTATTTGAGTACACATTATCGCTCTAAGAGAATGTGAGCTCCTTGAGGGAAGAGACCATTTATTGTCCTTACATCCAGTGCATGGCACAGAATAGGCATTTATCAAATGTTTGCCTGAGTTGAATTGAACCTTGGGAGAGCAGCTGGATGCAAGGAGTCCTGGAGAAAGTGAGTAGTGAGAGGTTTAGACTTTAGGAGTAGACGAGTTTTTCAAGAAGCATAGTACGGAGAATTGAAGGAGGGTGTGGTGACTCAGGATAGAGGGACCTAGGGAGGCTTAATTTATTTTTTTTTAAGGATTGAGTATTTTTGTATGCAGATGGGATGGAGTCAGTGATGAGGAGGTAGAGAGAGAGAATGAGTATTTTCTTAAGTTCAGACACATTTGATCCTCACAACAGCCCTGGGAGGTAGGTACTATTGATATTCCCATTTTACACAATAGGAAATTGAGGCCAAAAGTGGTTAAATGACTAGTAAAATGTATTACGTCAGAGTGGAACTCGGGCCTTCCTAACTCCAAATCAAGGGTTTTATCCACTGTAACACCTAATTGCTTCAGAGTATAGTTACATAAAAGGTGAAAGTGACTGATAGAGTGAGGCCCTACTGAGTACAGGAGGAAATGGAGTGGGAACAACAGCACAGGAAGTGAGATTAACTCTAGCGAGGGGTGTGGATGCCTCTTGTATAACTAGAAGGAGAAAAAAGAGAGTGGGAGAATTTAAGGAGAATTTAAACTGAGAGCTCAAGTTGTATTGCTTCAATTTTCCAAGTGAAATGAGGATAGTTTACATTTTTTAAGCATGTTTTTTTGGAATAGAGCTATCGATGAGACGAAAGGAGAAAACAGTTTTATAAAATTGCTGTGGGGAATAGGATTAGAGCTTGATAAATGTAGAGTGGAAGGACTATTGAGGAGAGGCCAGGACCCAGAAGCAGCACCATGAATTTGTAGTAGGTGAAACTAGCTCTTAATTGTGTGACTTTCTCCAGCAAAGTTCAACAGCCCTGAAATTGGCTGCTGGACATTATTCAAGGCTGGGAATTATAGGTTGGAAATGGAAGATCAGAAAGCAAGGGAATGACTTTTTAATGGGAATAACAAGAGAGCATTAAAGAACATCCCATGAGGTGGTTAGAAGATTATTCCTTTTTCAGTATTTTTGGGGTCTTGTGTTAAAAGACCGCCAGATTAAGTGGGGGAGATTTTGGTTTGGGTTACAGTGTCAACCATAGAAAACTAAAGAGGATGAAGCAAATTTTTTGGCCATAGACTCTCAAAGGAAGAAAATTTTTCTAGTCCTGAACGCCATTCCTCCTTTACTTATCCAAATGTTTCCTAACCTTCAGTGTCTGACTCAAATTTAACAGTCTTGCTAAAGGATTTCCTGATTTCTATGTATTGCAATCACCTCACCTTTCTTTGAACTGATAGTACTTTTCTATACATTTGTCATGCATGTATGTGCCATAATGTTATAGCTTTCATATTATTACTTAAACTTCCAGGAAGACACAACATGATTTCAAGCTGCTAGAGGACACGGTTCACGTATTATATTTCTTTGCAGTTTTACCCCCCCCCTTCCTTCACTCATGGCCTAGCACACTATTCTATATAATAGTCATTCAATACACTTTTGCTGAAGGTATGAATGGAAGGGTTAAAAGCCAAGAGAACCTTATCACTAATCCAGTATCCAAGCCAGTCCTAAAATCTTCCTTCTAGAGAACTTCAGGAAGTGATAGGTATGCCCTGTTAGTCCTTTGAGGGACTGAAACTCTCATGGCTTCCAGTGGCTTGTGGAGCAGTGAAAAGATCAATGACTGGAATCAGAGGACTTTGATTCACATTCTTTCTTGGCCACTAACCTGCTCCATGTGTGATGGTGATATTGTTCAAGCAAGTCAGATTCTTCATGATTCCATTTGGGATTTTCTTGGCAAAGATATTAGAAATGTTTGCCACTTCCTTGTCCATCTTATTTTACTGATGACGAAACTGAGGCAAATAGAGTTAAATGATTTGCCCAGACACAGCTAGTGTCTGAGGTCAGATTTGAACTCAGGTCTTCCTAACTCCAGGCCTGGCACTCTATCCACTGTGCCACCTAGGAATCCCCACTCCCTGTGTGATATTGGATAAATGACTTTTGGGGCCTCAGTTTCCTTAAGTAACTTCTTAAGTCCTTTCCTGCTTGACATTTATGATCTGATGACTGTGACACATCACATTCTACTCAACCCCTGTGCTCCCTAGGAATAAGAGTACAGCCTCTTCCTTCTCCCTTCACGTTGACCACCTGCTGGTTGGTTTTCACTTGCACACGGGTGTCACTGATTCACCTTCATTCTGGGTGAAAGAAAGGGTGTAGCAAAAAGCTCTAGGATCCTCACCTTGTGCCAGACATGCTAACAAAACTGGCAGGGTGGAAATGAGTTGAGAACTAATGCAAACGTGTTTGTGAGTACAGAGGGCTGAGAAAATGGCACTTCTCATTCCGGGTGGGAAAGGGGAGCCTGCTGTTTCTCCTGACCCTGGGACAGAGCTGCTGGAGTAATGATGCAGAAGCTGTCAATCACAGTGTATAGTGGGGGAGGGGGCCTGAAGGGGGAAAAATCCACACACATGCAAAACAGCCCCCAACAACCATCCAAAAAGGCAGCAAGGGAAATCAGTGGCTCACATTCTAGACCTGACATATGCCAGAGGATGTTGAAGAATCAAAAGGCACAGAGGAGTGAAGCTGTGAGTGTGAACAGAAGACAGAGGCACACACATGTTTACAGGGAAGGGGGTGCTCATGATGAAGGCAGCAGAGGCAGAAGTGAGCTGGAGAAGGCAGGCTGACAGCTTGACAACACAAACAGTATCGAAGGAGAGAGTGTGAGAGAAACCTCAAAAGCAAATGGGGTCTAATTCTCTGTTACAGAATCCTATATTTGGGGGTTCAGGGTCCCACACTACTTTTATAGAATATCTTCCGTTATTGTAACTTTGAGAACCTTCTAGTTCAGCCAGAAAGCCAATCTACTGTCTAGAAAACATTTTACATTTTTCCGCTTTAGTACCTATTCATTATGGAATCATCTAGGTGACAAAGTAGACAGAACCCTGCACTGGGAATTGGAAATACTGATCTTCCTGAGTTCAAATCAGGCCTCAGACATTTACTAGCTGTGTGACCCGCAGCAAGTCACTTAACCCTATTTGCCTCAGTTTTCTCATCTGTAAAATGAGCTGGAGAAGGAAATAGCAAACTACCCCAGTACCTTTGCCTAGAAAATCCCAGATGGGGTCACAGAGTCAGACATGACTGAAATGAGTGAGCAACAGCGATGGGTTAGAGGATTCAGGTGGGCTTACCTGGAAACAGTGGGACCTTGAAGAACTGGCAAGAGACAAATGAAGTCATTCCAAGCAGCGGAAATAAAATCTGAAAACAAATCTACATGCGCGGTAGTTCTGCTGATGGCGGATCGCTTCATTAGGCTCTTGGTCTCCCCTCATCTCCCCAAAAGAACCATATTAGCTGCTGCTAGAAAGATTTCTTAATTGTTGGAATTCAGCTAATATCTAGGGGTCATAGGATTTTGGAATCAGGAGGGAATTTAAAGAAGATCCAATACAACCTCGTTGTAAGGAAACTGAGGCCCAGAGAGATTAAATAACTTTGACCAACTGTGAAAATCTTGCTTCCTTCCTGAGAACCCAACTTCAACTCAATTTGTTTTCAGAGCAGAAATGATTGAGGCCTGCCCCAGCTTAGGTTAGTTCATCCATGTTCCTGCCTTCTCTTTGAAGTCACTTTGGTTATATGCAAGATGCATTTATTTAGTACCTACTGTTGCAGTTTAAACCCAGGGATGCCAAAAAGCTGTTGAGGTGGGGGCTCTGCCCACCTAAAAACTTTTGCTGTTTCATGATGTGTTGTGGTGGAACTATCTCAGAGAATTCAGTCAGACCACTTCTAATCCGAGCATGGGCATTTATTGAGATTGACGCCTCTCATGAAGCCGGCTAAGTTCTAAGAAGAACCAACAGATGCAATTACATAATCAAAATTTACATAGAATAGAGAATATAATTAATATTAAAAAGGCAGGAGGAGTTTGTGAAGGGAGTAGGTAATGGAGGAGGGGTCCCATCTATGGTTTGGTGGTTAAACATTCTGGTCATGCTGCCCTCCAACTGGCTAGCTGTTGTGGTCCTGTCTGGTTAAGACAGATAGGCATTGTGGTCCTGTCTTGGGTTAGATGGATGATGTGATTGTGATTGAATACAAGAACACACCTGTTTCTGTGGGAATGGGTCTGAGGGCAGTGACCAGGTAGAGGCAGCAGCTAGATTCCCATCACACGGACACACCTGCTGTTTCTTTGGGAACTAAGAGTTCAGGGACACACCTGTTGTTCTAGTGAGCAGTGAGGCATATATGAAGAAGTTAGGATATTGGCGGAGGGGATGGGGGGGGGTAGGTAGGTACAGTGGGTCTGCTGTTCAATGGGGCCAGGCCTATAATGAAGTTAGAATATTGGAGCTGGCGGCAGCTTTATTAGGATTCCATTACCTACCATATGTAAGGTACTGTGCTGGGTCTTGGGGCTTTAAAAGTAGAGTCAGGCACAGACCTTGGGGGTTTCTAATCTAATGGTGGAGGGGAGAAGACATATGTGTACATCTCTCTCTATTAATATCTATATATAAAGGAGAGCATGATAAATACAAAGCAGGCCTTTAAGAAGACTATTGTGAGATTTTGAGAAGGGAAGATCACGTAGATATATCCAAGGGAAGAGGTACACCAATCCCAAAGATCTTTATTATATTCTTATAGTATGTGATAGTTAAAGTTTTAAAATAATTTAGTATTTATTAGTTTCCTACCATATGCAATGGATTGTACCTTTCTATTTCTTTACTGATTTGTTTTAAGCTTTCATTTTAAAAGATTTTCAGTTCCAGATTCTTTCCTTCCCTCCATCCCCTCCCCCACCCCTTGAGAAGGCATGCATATTTATATATGTGAAGTGGTGGAAAATACACTGTGGACTGAGCATGGTGTTAGAGAATATGTAAAATATAGGTAAAACATAATTCCTGTGCTCATGAAGTTTCCACTGTAGCAGTAGGAACTCCAAATAAAAATTAAAAGGAGAGACTTTCAGCTTATGTAAGCAATAAAATGGAGAACTAGATATTTTCTCTGATCCCCATGACCTCTCAAACTTCTCCAAAACAGAAATTGTTTGGCTAAGATAAAGCAACTTCGGCTGTGGTCAATTGGCTAGGACATCTTAGAAATAGCTTTACTTTTAAAAGGAGATAAAAAGAAAAAATCCCAAACCCTTGGGCCCAAGATCACTTACCACTCCTCCCCCCACTTCCTACTCCCCTACCCTCCTGCATCAAGGGTATATAGTAGCAGAGCCAAGGATACAAGGCAGACTTGCGACAAAAACCATCTCTACACTCTTTTTCTTCCTTTCCTTTATCTTTCCAGTGTTAGGGAGACCTCAGCTTCAGGATATGTAGCCTGTCTGTGACAGATAACCAGTTGGTCAGAACTCCTAAGTAGCAAAAGCCATTCAAAGGCCACAAGCCTGTAGTGCTACAAAGCTCTGTACTGCCCAGTTCCAAGTCAAAGAATTAAGGAATAGAAGGAAAGGGACAGGGTGCTAGGACACAATACTCTGTGTGTATGTGTGTGTGTGTGTGTGTTGTATAGCACTCCAATCCAGAAGGAAAGAGCACAGCATTCAACTGGATCCAGTTGTGACCATCCAAAAGTCAATTGCAGTACAAACCTAGGCTAGTGAACTGGAAATGCTCAGAGTAGGAAGCTGAGACACTTTGCGGTCCAGTCCCTGAGGAAATCACAACCAGAAGGGAGTCAGAAAGTGAATGACAGGGAAAATAAAAGCAACAAAAAGACATAAATTACCAAAGCTTTCAGCAAGAAGAAAACTCAGAGACCTTGAATACACACAGATAAATCAACAGGAAAAATAGTAACAGAAGGAAATATGACCTACAAATCTAGTAAACAAGTTGAGGCATCTATGAATAAATCCTGCAAAACAAAAGAGGATGATCCAACACTTGATGAGACAGAGGGCCCTGTAGAATTTAAGGAGAACATAGAACCATAGCACACTGTTCCTGAGTGGTTCAAAAGAGAATTATGAGAGCAGAATTTGTGGCCTGCATAACAAAAATAATAGGCAGAATAGAAAAACTTGAATCTGCAATGACAAGCCTAACTGAAGAAGCAAAAGAGAGAATAATAGACTGGGAAGGCAAATGCCCAGAAGTGAGGAACAATCTAACAGAAGAGAAGCATAAAGAAAAACAAAACCCAAAACTAACGTTCAAAGAAAATGTGCTCATTTTGCAAGTAAGATATACGGATTTCAAAGACAAGATGTGTAAAGACAACCTAAAAAGTCTATATCTCCCCGAAGAATATGGAAGGGCAAGAAACTTTAATACCATAATGAAAGAAATAGCAGAAGATAACTGCCCAGGCCTTCTGAATATAGAATATGAAATTACAATTAAAAGAATTCACAGATTTCCTCCAGAAAAAAAACAAAAAACAAAACAACAACGACAAACCAAGGCTACAAATTATAAGACACATAGTGGTTAAAAGTAACAATTTTACTTGGAAACAAATTCTGCAAATGACCAGGAGGAAGACCTTCAAACACAAAGGAAAAGACATATGAATAAGGTAAGACTATTTTATACCCATTAGAAAATGTAGGAAGGAATGGGATAATATATTCTGAATAGAAATGACCTATTTGTAGGCATCCAACCTACAAATCTGAGCTTAACCATGAAGGAAAAGAAGATGAATGTTCAATAAAAAAGAAGAGTTTGGAACATTTTTAGAAAGAAAACCAGAACTGAAGAGATTATTAGCTTCTCAAACAGATCAAACAAGGGAAATTCAGGACGAGTAAATAAATGAAGCATGTAAGGTCAGCAAAAGTGACAACAGAGACTGGTAAGATACTTCATTCTAAATGAACACAAGGAGACAAAAGTGAAGGCAGAAATGTGGTAGAAAAAACAGTGAAGAGGTATATAAGGGGCATTATGGACAGAACCTGATTATGTCTTACAGGTGATTTGTGTGTGTGTGTGTGTGTGTGTGTGTGTGTGTGTGTGTGGGCATCACAATATTCGAGAATACATGAAAGAGGGGAGGGAAGCAGGGTGATAGAGAGTTGTATGTGAAATATGAGATCAAATCAAGGATTTGCGAAGAGGAAAGTGGGCTCAGAATGAGAAGAGCCTACAGGGGAGTAGAGGAAGAGGAACAAAGAAGGATTAAGAAGGAAGATGTAAGAAAGAAGGCTTGACTTTGGTGGTGGGAGGAGGCTCCATTGATAAAAGCTCCTATTGGGGAAGGGAGATGGTCTGTGAAAGAAGATAAGGTTCTTACATTGCTCGTGGCCTAGTGCTCAATAAGTCCACAAATCCAACATTGGGAAGGGAAAAATTGGAACCTTAGGGAGCAACTGGTACCTGAGGAAGTAGAGACGCATTGATCCAGGAAAGAAACTTTGAGGCAAATGTGGGAAAGAAAAGCTAACCAGAAAAGGGCGTAGATCAATGGTGGATTGCATGATCAGAAGAGGAAAATTCTTTACCATGGGGGAATGTATTCTCCTACACCTACAATGTGTGGCATTGTTCTAGGAATGAGGCATAATGCAAGAGGGGAATCCCTGGGGCACTCCCTACAAGGCAGTTATTGATAGTGCCTAGAGGGGAGAGTCTAGAATGGATACCTTGGAAACTTTGACTGCATGAGGATTACAGAAAAAGGAGAGAAACCAGGTGATTATAGGGGTCATGAATCAAACAAGAGCAGACAGAAAGAGAATGGATGAAGAGAGAACTTTTTTTTTTGCAAAGGGGTACAAAAAACAAAATTTAAAAGACTGAATGAACAGGACTAATTGAAAAGGAAGAATGGTAAAGCAAATCTACTTGACTAAGAGGAAAAAAAGGGATGAGGGGTAAAAATTATATAAATAGTTAAAATCATGATATTAGAAGTAAATAATAAACAAAACCCTAAATATAATGACACAACAAATGAGAAGAGGGGATTAGGGATGAGGGGAAGAGAATTAGTCAGATCAGGGCCACCTTAAAAAAAGATTAAAGAAAAATAACTAAAGGAACATAATACTGGGATTATAAAAAGGGGGGAAGGTCATAATTTGAAAAGAACCTTTAGTATTAGAGACATATGGAGGAAAATATAAATTGATTTTATAACTTTAAATATAAAGGGATTAAACAAGCCAATACCATGAAAAAGAATGATACATAAGATTAAAAAAAACACCTAAATCTTACAATTTGTTGCTTATAAGAAACATTTAAAAATCAGACATTCACAAAATAAATCCAAGGGGATGGAAAAATTTACTATACAACAAATGAATCTGACCAAAAATAGGAGTTGCAATAATGCTACCTGACAAACGAAAAATAAACATTCAAAAGAAAGGAGGGGCTAATCTAGGAAAATTATGTATGTATGTATGTTTGTGTTTGTGTGTATATGTGCCTATATATTTATATGTGTGTTGTATATGTGTATAATTTATATTCTCCTAATTCCAGGGGGACAGAGCCAAGATGGTAACGTAGAAGCAGGAAAACTCCATGTGCTCCTTCTATAACCATCTCATATTCTCCTAAATCCTAACCATCCAAATATATAAAGGAAACATTATTGGAGCTTCAAGAAGACACACATAGTAACACAATAATGATAGAAGACTTCAATATCCCTCTGCCAATTCTGGATAAGTATACAGAAAGATAAAATATGGAACTGAATAAATTGCTGAAGAAACTAGAGTGAAGACTTGTGGTGTCTTCTAAATGAGATAGCAAAAGAATATACACATTTTTCAACACTGCATGGAACTTTTATAAAAACTGACCACATGATAAGGCACAAAAAATATTACAAACAAATGTAAAAAGGCAAAAATAGTCAACATATCCTTTATAGATTATTATGTAAGAAATTGATTCAGGGACTTGTAATGTCAAGCAAAGGCAACTTCCCAAGGTTGAAAATACCAGCATAGGTGCTCTCCATTTTATTCAGTGACAAATTAAGAACAGAGAAGATCAAAATATGACATCATTCAAAATACAGCATTTACTAAGTGTGATTCAATAATCTCCAAGTACTACCTGATTTAATCAAGTACTACCCCACCCCAGGACATTACATTCATTTAATCAATTACAAAGTCCCTCTTCTAAATACTACTCCACCCCTAGGCTGTACCTTCATTTAGTCCATCACAAAGCCTCTGTTCTCAAATGGAGATTAGTTTCCAATCATAAGTAAAGTACATTCATTTGTTTAATCACAGAGCACAAAAAGGTCAAAAGTTCCCCACCCTTGGATTATAATTGAATCTACCCCAGAGTTACAACAAGCTTAAGCACATCATTTAATACTCAAATGGAGGTCTTTTCTTCATCTTGACATGAGGCAAGTTCTCAGCAATCTTTGTTCCTGGGGAGACAAAGCTTAGCAAGGCCACAAAATACATTGCCAGCCTCTTCATTAATTCATTCTCTGTCTGCAGAACAGTCCTAGGACCCCTGAAAACATTAGCAAAACCCTCTTCCAGGATTTCTGTAAACATACAACAAGAAAATCCTTCTTCAGGGCTTTTGAACAAACAGCAAGGTTCCAAGTCTTCTGCAACAACAGGACTGTCCTTCACCAGTGGACAGAATTCATTTTCTGTCTGCAGAACAGTCTCAAGAGCTCTGAACCAACAGCAAGGTTCTCAGACTTCTGCAACAACAAGACTGTCTTTCACCAGGGGACAAATCTGGCAAAACAACATCAAAACAGACAGACAAAGTACCAGCATAACAGCCATGTCTCCTCAGTCCTTTGCAGCTCTGGGTGGCAGCTCTCAAAAGTCCTGGGCAATTCAAAGTGGCCCTCAGAAATCCTCTCAGTCTTTCTCTGCCTCCACGATGCTGCTTCCAAAAAAATTCTTCTGCCTCTCTTGTGTCTCTCCAAATCTACGTCACCAACTCCTCCCAGTTCAGCCCTCTCTTTTCACGTCAACAAGTCCATCCCACAAGTGGAATTCACAAGCTCTCAGTTTTAACACAATCAAACCAAAAACCAAGCCAATATAGGGGAATCTTTAAATTCCATTACTATTACAGGACTGTAAAGAAAAGATTCATACCCTAGTGAAGACTTAACCATAAAATCTTAAATAATGAGTCCAAGAGCAAGCCATAGAATTATTTTACATAGTCACTATGTAAAAGAAACTTTTTTTTTAAGCAATTGGGGTTAAGCAACTTGCTCAAGGTTACACGGCCAGTTATTTCTGGGTGTGGTGCTGAGTGTCTGAGCCCAGGATTCGATCTCCAGGTCATCCCAACACTGGAGCCAGTGCTCTTACTCACTGAGCCACCTGGCCGCCCCTAAGCAATTGGGGTTAAGTAACTTGCTCAAGGTTACACGGCCAGTTATTTCTGGGTTTGGTGCTGAGTGTCTGAGTCCAGGATTCGATCTCCAGTCATCCTGACACTGGAGCTGATGCTCTTACTCGCTGTGCTACCTGGCCGCCCCATAAAAGAAACTTATAATGATGAAATAACATGCCAAAATTTCTGAGATGCAGCTACAGCAGTTCTCAGAGGGAACAATCATACCCTTACAAACATTATTAACAAAACAGAAAAATTAGAGAATTGATGAATTGAATAGGCATCTAAAAAACTAGAAAACCAACAAAGAAAACTAAATAAGTGAAAAAGATTAAAAATTAGAGGGGAGATAAATAAAATGGAATACCCCTTCCCCCCCAAAAAACAATCTCATAGAAATGATAAAACTAAAATCCATAGCTAATCTGATTAAAAAGAAGAGACCAGAAAATCAAATCAATAAAATACCCAGTGAGCTAAGTGAAATCACAGGAAAAGCAGAAAAAATAAAAAGAATAATTAGAACATATTGTGCACTGTTATATACTAATAAAACTGTAGTTATATACTGACTGTATTATAGCATATAGTATGCTATGTATACTATATATAGTATACTAACTATATATATATAACTGTAGTTATATATTAACAAAAATAGAGTAATTGCTTCAAAAATATAAAATACCCAAAGAGAAGACCAGACAGAGATATTAAATAACCCAGTCTCAGAAATAAAATGGATTTAGCTATAGAGGAACTACAAAAGAATAAAACCTATGGTCCTGAAAGATTCACAGTGGAATTCTATCAAACTTTAAAGGAATAGTTAGTACCCCTATTTAACAAATTCTCAAAAATTGAGAAAACACCCTACCAGATTCTGCTTATGAGACAAATATAGTAGTAATACCTAAACCAAAGAAAGAAAACAAAAACAAAAAACAGAAAGAAAACTATGGGACAATATCATTAATGAACATTGACTCAAAAATTGTAAACAAGATCCTATCAGACTATAATTATCCAAGAAATAATTCATTATAGTCAAGTAAGATTTGTACTAGGGATGCAAGGATGGTTCAACATTAAAAAACAAACAGACAAACAACAATGGGCATAAACAATCATGATAAAGCCAAAATATCCAAAACATGATCATCTCAATATAAAAAAAAGTGTTTGACAAAGTAAATACTCTTTTGTGCTAAAAACCTTACAAGGTATAGATATTGAGGGTCCTTTTTTAAATATATTAAAAAGCATCTATCTTAAAACAAAGGCAAATATCACATATAATAGAGATACACTAGACACCCTACTACTTTTTGATATAGTTATGGAACTGCTAGCAATAATAATAAGACACCATAAAGAAATTAAAGAAACAAAGATAGGTAAATTGCTGAAATTATCCCTTTTTGCTGATTATATGATGGCTTAATTGAAAATCCTAGGGAATCAGCATAGATATTGAGACAATCAATTGCTTCAGCAAAGTTGTAAGTTTCAAAATAAATCCTCAAAAATAAATATCAAGAAGTCAAGATGAAGAAAGAATAGCACTTACAGATCTCAAATTGTATTATGAAGTAGCAGTCACAAAAACCATATGCTTACAGCTAAAGAATAGAGAAAAAATCAGTGGAATAGCCTAGAAGAAAAAAAGAATCAGGAACAGTGGAATTCAATAAACCAGTTTTTGATACAGTGGAAAATATAAATTATCTAGTGAAAACTCTTGATAAAAATTTCTAGGAAAATGAAAAAATTCTGGAAATAATTAGGTTTAGAGCCTTTGACCAACATCTTGAACCACATTTCACAATACATTCTAAATGGATTTATAACCCTAATATTAAAGATCATACTATAAAAAAATGAGAAGACAAACAGATCATATACTTCTCACAGTCATGAGTCAATATATTCTCAGCCAAACAAGAAATAGAGGTAATTACAAAAGATAAAATAGATACTTTGATTGCTTGAAACTGGAAAACTTCTGTACATACAACTCTAATGAATTTAGGATAAGAAGAGAACTGGTCTAGGGGCGGCCAGGTGGCCCAGCGAGTAAGAGCGCTGGCTCCAGTGTCGGGATGACCTGGGGATCGAATCCCGGGCTCAGATACTCAGCACCCACCCAGAAACACCCGGCCGTGTAACCTTGAGCAAGTTACTTAACCCCAATTGCTTAGGGGTGGACAGGTGGCTCAGCGAGTAAGAGCACTGGCTCCAGTGTTGGGACGACCTGGAGATCGAATCCTGGGCTCAGACACTTAGCACCCACCCAGAAACACCTGGCCATGTAACCTTGAGCAAGTTACTTAACCCTGATTGCTTAATCAAAAAAAAAAAAGAAAAAAAAAAGAAGAGAAGTGGTCCAATATGGAAAAATTTATTCAAATTTTTCTAATAAAGATTTGGTATCCCAAGATAAATACACACACACACATATAATATATTTCAATATATAAATATTATATATCTTGAATTCACACACATATATCTTAATGCTGGCCTTCGAATATAAACCTACAAGTGGAATATTCATCCAATCATCCATCCATCCACATATGCAAACACATACACATACAATTTTTCTGTATGTGGAGTCTATATAAGGGATCTATCTATGTGTGCGTGTGTATGTGTTTACATACATATATATGTATATTCACATGCATACACACCACACACATATAGCCATTTCTCAAAAAATAAATGGTCAAAGGATATTAGTGAATAGTTTTCATAAGAACTGTGCAATATCCACAACCATATGACAAATACGACACATCACTAATAATAAGAGAAACTAAAATAAAAGCAACCCTGAAGTTTCACCTCATGCTATACAAATGGGCAAAAATGACTCAAAAATGACAACAAGGATTGTGGAAGAATAGCCACACCAGGGGAGGGACCACATGTGCTTCTAGGTTCTTGGGTGTGGCCTTTTTCCTGAGTCCAAGTTTTACAGGACAAATCCTTTTATTAAGGGGATTTATTCTGTGAAGTTTGTATCCAGTCAAAGGGCCACACTTGAGGACCTAGAGAGCCACATGTAGCCTTGAGGCTGCAGGTTCACCATTCCTGAGATACACTAATATATTGTTGGTAGAACTGTGAAATAGTACAGTCATTTTGGCAAGCAATTTGAAATTATGCAAATAAGGTGACTAAATTGTTCATAACCTTTTAACAAGAGACTTCTCACTGCTTATAACCCAAAGAAAACATTGATAAAAGGTAGTCCTCATATATATTAAAATTTTTATAGCAGCGTATTTTTTTTCAGATTTGCTACTTTCTCTTTTCTTGCTTTTTTTCCCTATGTAAAACATATTTCTTTATTAGCCATGTTGCAAAAAAGCAAGAAAGCAAATTGTAAAATAATATGCACCAATCTGCATTCAGAGTTTATCAGTTCTACCTCTGTAGGGGAGTAGTATTTTACATCAGGAGTCCTTTGGAATTGCTTTGAATTGATCAGAATAGTTAAGTCTTTCATAGCTGATCATCACTATGGTATTGCTGTTGCTTTGCACAGTGTTCTGGTTTTGCTTCACTTGAATCAGTTCCTCTAAGTCCTTTTTTTCTGAAACCATTTCTTGTCATTTCTTATAGCATGATAGTAATTCATCACAATCATATAACCACAACTTGTTCAGCCATCCACCGATTGATGGGCATCCCATAAGTTTTCAATTCTTTGATGCCACAAAAAGAACTGCTATAAATATTTTTGTATATATATATATATATATATATGTCCTTTCCCAATTTCTTTGATCTCTTTGAGATACAGAACTAGGAGTGGCACTACTGGGTCAAAGGATATCCAGTTTTATAGCCCTTTCTGTGTAGTTCCAAATTGTTTTTCTGGAATGGTTGTACTAATTCACAACTTGATCAACAATGTGTGACTCTACTAATTTTTCCACATCCCCTCCAGCATTTGTCCCTTTCCTTTTCTATCATATTAACCAATCTGATAGGTGTTAGGTGGTGCCTCCGATCCCCAAATCTCAAGGAACTTAAGGAACTATTTAATTTGCATTTCTCCAATCAATAGTGATTTAGAACACTTTTCATGTGACTATTGATAGCCTTTGTCTTCTGAAAATTGCTTGTTGATATCCTTTGAGCATTTATTAATTGGGGAATGGTTCTTTTTATATATAATTTTGGTTGAGATTCCTGTATATTTGAGAAATTAGACCTTTATCAGAGATGCTTTTTATAAGATTTCATCTGCCCCCCACCACTTTCCTGCTTTGTCCACAATTTTCACTTCAGTGGTTTTATTTGTTCAAACCCAATTTCATTTCATGTAATCAAAATTACCCGTTTTACCTTCTGATATTCTCTATATCTCTTGTTGGGTCATAAACTATTCTCTTATCCATAGATCTGACAGGTAAATTTTCCTGTACTCCCCTAATTTGCATATGATATAACATTTTATATCAAAATTATTTATCCATTTTGACCATATGATATATTGTTGGCTTATGCATAGTTTTTGCCGAACTTATTTCCAGTTTTTCCAGTGGGTTTTTGCCAAATATTGAATTCTTACTCTCCAAACTTGTAAGGGTTATGGGATTTAAAGATCTTCCATGCCCCGTTGGACTTGCTGACGTAGCAGGAAGGGGCGGAGCAAGAGGAAGCGGAAGCCAAGCTAGTGTTCCTGCGGTGGCTGGCGGTGGTGGCAACGGCGGCGGCAGCAGCAGAGGCAGTGGCAGCGCGAAGCCCTTTTTGAGTTAGGACTGCTAAGGACTTTCTGCTAAGGACTCCTGCTGAGGACTGCCAGGGGCCGGAGCTGCTGGGAGCGCGCTTCCAGGACGCTGGGTGGTTGCTGTGCGTGGGGAGAGGAGGACCTTTGCCTGAGGTAGCCTGTTCTGTTTTAAAGGCTTGAAAATGTGGGTGCTTTCTACTTTATCTACCTGTGCCAATATCATAACTACTCTGATGGCTTTCACTTTCTGGTTTTGGGACTCAGTCTTTTGGTATCTTAATAAATTTTCTAGTTTATTTCCTCATATGGCAAACATGACGTATTTTGTAATGGATAATTATATCAGCATATTTGTAATCTCTATAGGCATTGTGAATATGGCATTGCTGATACAAAACTTGAATCTTTGAGTTTATTCAACAGTAGATTGTTATGGTCATTTACTACTACATGTTGAATAATATGTTCCATTGATCAACCACTTTATATCTTCACCACTACCAAATTGTTTTGATGATTATTGCTTTGTAATATAGTCTGAAATATGACACTGCTGGTCCACCTTCCTTCACACTCTTTTCATTGATTACCTTGATATTAGTATGACACTAAATAAGTAAGTTAATTTAGGTGGAATTGTTATTTTTATTCTATTGGTTCAACCTACCCATGAGCAATTAATTTTTCTTCAATTGTTTAGATGCAACTTCATTTGTCTGAAAAGTGTTTTGTAATTGTATTTATATTGTTCCTGAGTATGCTTTGAGAGATAGGATTATACCATCTGCAGTTATTTTAAATGGAATTTCTCTTTATATCTCTTCCAGCTGTGTTTTGTTGATAATATTTACAAATGTCGCTAAGTTATGTGGATGTATTTTGCATCCTATAGCTCTCCTAAAGTTGTTAGTTATTTCAATTAGTTTTTCACTTGATTCTCTAGGGTTCTCCATATATTCCATGTCATCTGCAAAAAAGTAATAATTTCATTTTCTCATTGCCTATTCTTAAGTCTCTTATGTTTTCTCTTTCATGCTTATATTTTTATACTTCTAGTGAGTCTTGTGTTTAAATGTCATATTTTCTATTCAGCTTTGTTCCCCTCCCCCAATTTGGAATGCTTGAAAGTCCTCTATTTCATTAATATCCATTTTTTTTCTCCTGAAATGTCATACACATTTTTGCTGGGTTTATTTGGTTATAATCCTAGCTCATTTGCCTTTCAGAAAATCTTATTCCAAGCTCCCTGTTTTTTTAAATAGTAGTTCCCAAATCTTGTATAATCCTGACTCTGACTCTATCATGTGATGGTATGGTATGAAAGATTATTACTTTCTGGCTACTTGCAATATTTTCCCCTTGATCTGGTGGCTCTGGAAATGGCTATTATATTCCGGAGATTTTTTTATTTTGGGATCTCTTTCAGGAGGTGATTGGTAGATTCTTTCAATCTTTATTTTTCCCCTCTTCTTCTAAGATATGGGGAGTGGTTTTCCTTTCTTGAAATATGGTAGGGCAGAGCCAACATGGCAGAGTAAAAGTAGGACTTGCATGAACTGGTGCTCCAACTACCTTCAATCCCTGTAAAAAATGACTCAACAAATTTTAGTGCTACAGAACCCACAAAGTGACAGAGAGAAACAAATCTCCTGCTGAAGTCAGCCTGGCAGGCCAACAGAAAGGGTCTATCACATTGGGCTGGGAGCAGAGCATAGTCCCACTTGAGGTGCACTGCCTCAGACCCTCGGCACAGACAACTGGAGCAGACTTCAGGGGACTGATTCACTGGAAGCTGTGACAGGTTCCAGACTTCCCAACCCATAAATTCCAAAGAGAAAGTAAAAGGTCAGTGGGGAACTCTGTTGATCCTGGGTGAGATTAGAGCATAGTCTGGTCCCTGCCCCCAGGGTGGCAGAGGTGGTGGTGGGTGAAGGCTGCAGCTGCTACTGCTGCAGCTGCCTCCTGAGCTCCAGGCCTACAGGTCATGGGGGGACCAAATGACTGTCCAGAGAGTAATTGTTCTTACTTTGCCCTGCTTGGATCCGGGTTGAAGTCTTGGGTGGCAGTCCGGGAGTGAGGAGCACTGGCATGGCAAAGCTTGTTGAGGTTGTAGAGAGGCAGTCCACCTCACAGTTCTGAGGCAGGTGCCTAGAAGAAGCTCTGATAACAGTTGCACAAAACCCCAGAAGTTTGGAACACAGCACTCTCCAGTCTGGAAGCAGAGTTCCACTGTGGCAAAGAGTTCAAAACTCAAGTAATTGGCAGGCAAGAGGAGCAGAGGAAGTAATCAGACTATAGAATCTTTTTGGGGGGACAAAGGGGATCAAAACATAGAACCAGAAGAAGACAACAAAGTTAAAACTCCTGCATCAAAAGCCTCTAAGGAAAATATGAATTGGTTATAAGTCATGGAGGAGTTCAAGAAGGATTTTGAAAATCAAGTAGGAGGAGTGGGAGAAAAATTGGGAAGAGAAATGAGAATGATGCAAGAAAATCATGAAAAATGAGTCAACAGCCTGACTGAAGAAAATAACATCTTAAAAAAAAAGACTAACTCAAATGGCAAAAGAAGTCCAAAAAAGGCAATAAAGAGAAGAATGCCTTAAAAAGTAGAATTGGTCAGATGGAAAAGGAATTTGAAAAACTCCCTAAAAAAATAGTACTTTCAAAATTAGATTGGAGTAAATAGAAGCTAATGACTTTATGAGAAATAAAATACTATAAAACAGATCCAAACAAATGAAAAAATAGAAGATATGTGAAATATCTCACTGGAAAAACCACTGACCTGGAAAATGGATCCAGAAAAGATAATTTAAAAATTATTGGACTATCTGAAAGCCATGATCAAAAAAAGAACCTAGAAATCATCCTTCAAGAAATTCTCAAGGAAAATTGCCCTGATGTTTTAGAACCAGAGGGCAAAATAAAGGTTGAAAGAATCTACCCATCACCTCTTGAAAAAGATCCCCAAAAGAAAACTCCTAGGAATATTATAGCCAAATTCCAGAGTTCCCAGGTTAAGGAGAAAATATTTCAAGCAGTCAGAAAGAAGCATTGTGAGTATTGTGGAAACACAATCAGGATAACACAAGATAACACAACTTCTACATTAAGGGATCAAAGGGCTTGAATATGATATTCCAGAAGTCAAAGGAGCTAGGATTAAAACCAAGAATCACCTATCCAGAAAAACTGAGTATAATACTTTAGGGGAAAATATGAATATTCAATGAAATAGAGGACTTTCAAGCATTCTTTTTTTTAGAAGGGGGAGGGCAGGGTAGTTGGGGTTAAGTGACTTTCCCAAGATCACACGGCTAGTAACTTTTAAGTGTCTGAGGCTGGATTTGAACTCAGATCCTCCTGACTCCAGGGCTGGTGCTGTATTCACTGCACCACCTGGCCACCCCGACTTTCAAGCATTCTTGATGAAAAGACCAGAGTTGAGCAAAAAATTGACTTTCAAATACAAGAAGCAAGAGAAGTACATAAAGACAAACAGGACAGATAAATCATAGGGAACTTTAATATTAAAGTTGAACTATTCACATTCCTACATGGAAAGATGATATTTTTAAATCATGAGACTTTTCTTAGTATGAGGATCGTTGAAGGGAATATATGTCTGTGTGTGTATGTGTGTATGTATACATAGACAGAGGGTACAGGATGAGTTAAACATGAAGGGATGATATTTAAAAAAATAAAATGAAGAAATGAGAGAGGAATATATTGGGAAAAGAAAGGGAGACAGAGAATAGGGTAAATTATCTCACATAAAAGAGGCAAGAGAAAGCTGTTTCAATGGAGTGGAAGAGCAGGAAGGTGAAAGGGAATGAGTCAACCTTATTCTCATTGGATTTGGCTTGAGGAGGTAATAACATATACACTCAATTGGGTCTTTTACCCTACAGAAAAGTAGGGGGCAAGGGGATAAGAGGGAGGATGATAGAAGGGGAGCCGATGGGGGAAGAGGGTAGTTAGAAGCACACATTTTTGAAAAGGAACAGGGTCAAAGGAGAAAATAGAATAAATGGGGGATGGGATAGGATGGAGGGAAATATAGTTAGTCTTTCACAATATGAAGACTGTGGAAATGCTTTGCATTACTACTCATGTGTTGAATTCCTATTGAATTCCTTGTTTTCTCAGTGGAGATGGGTGAGGAGGGGAGAAGGGAGAGAATCTGGAACTCAAAGTTTTAAAACCAAATGTTAAAAAAAAATTGTTCTTTACATACAACCGGAAGATAAGATATGTGGGCAGTGGGGTATAGAAATACATCTTGTCCTACAAGAAAATAAAGGGGAGGGAGGATATAAGAAAGGGCAGATGGGGAAGGATTATTCAGTATGCTTCCCATACTGGGGTGAGGGGTAGGGGAGGGATGGGAAGAAAATTTGTGAAAATTTTTTGGAATCTTTTGGAAATGAATGTTGATAATTAAAAAAAATCCAATTACCCCTCTATAAAAAAATATGATAGGCTATTTGTTCTAATCATGACTTTCAGAATGTACAATAATTTTAAAATTATCTATCCTGAACCTGTTTTTCAGGTTAGTTATTTTTTCATTGGGATATTTCACATTTTCTTGTACATGTTTTCATTCTTTTGACTTTGTTTTATTGTTTCTTCATGTCTCATAGTTTCCACTGGTCCAATTCTTTTTTTTAAGGAATTATATTCTTCACAGAGTTTTGTACTTTTTTAATCATTTGGCTAGTTCTGTTTTTTTAATGAGTTGTTTTTCCCCCAGCATTTTTTTGTGTCTCTTTTACCAACCTGTTAATTTTCTTTTTCACAATTTTCTTGCATTACTCTCATTTCTCCAGTTTTTCCCTGTATTACTTTTATGTTATTAAAAATCTTTTTTTTTTGCTCCTTTGATAACTCTTTCTTTAGCTCTTCTAGGATTTCTTGTTGGGGTTATTTCCAATCTTCATTTTATCTTCTTTGAGGTTTTGCTTGTAGGTGTTTTTACATTGTTATCTTCTTCTGAGTTTCTGTCTCGATCTTCCCTTTTGCCATAGTAGATTTTTTTGGAAAGGTTCTTTTTGTGTTGTTTCCTCATTATTTTCCAGCTTTGACTTTGAATTTATATTAGATTTGGGCTCTGATCATCTGGGGGAGGTGGCACTGTCCTAAGCTTTAGGCTTTTTCGTTGTGCTGTCTTCACAACCAGTTCTAGGGGTCTATAAGTTTTTGTTGCTTCCAAATTGGTGTGGCCTGTGTACATGGTCACTGCTCTCCTGGTCTGTGACTTGATTTTTATCCAGTTGGGGGCCCTGCTCCCTTGCAACCACAAGCATTAGATCTTGTCTCTGTCCTGGAACTGCAATCAGGGCCCCTTCTCTCTTATAAGTGTAAGCCCTCCCCTTACCCCAGAACTGGGTAATAGACAATGGAGTGGCCAAACAGCACCCAGGCCTGTGCATCCAATGCATTGATCCTCCATAATCTCTTTTTGACCAGTTTTCTAATCCCCTTACCATCTCTGGTCAAAGAGAGCTCCTAAAACTGTTGTTGCTGCTGCTTCTGTTAATGTTATCACCACCATCTCCACGGCCTATAGCTGGTAATGCCCCCATACTATGTTCTGGTTCAATCTTTACTCTAGTGTCATAGTCCTCTCCTTTAGGCCTCCTAACTTGTCTTAGACTGAAAAAAAATTTCACCCTGAATTTTTTGTGACTATTGGTTGTCGTTGCTGTTGTTTTTCAGTCATGTCCAACTCTTTGTGATCCCATTGAGGATTTTCTTGGCAAAGATACTGAAGTGATTCACCATTTCCTTCTCCAGATCATTTTGCAGATGGGGAAACTGAGGCAGCCAGGATTAAGTGACTTGTCAAGGGTCACACACCTAGATAGTATCTGAGGCCAGAGTTGAACTCAGGAAGATGAGCCTTCCTGAATCTTGGTCTGTTACTCTATCCACTGTGCTAAGTAGCTACCCATATGTCACTCCAGAATTCAATTTGAACATTAATTTAAAGTTCTTGAAGGGCAATATTGGGAGAGTTTGGCTTCAGTGTTCCCTTTATTCATCCATCTGGGCTGTGTAGCAGCACTTTTTATGATAGCTAAGAACTGGAAACAATGTAGTTGCCCATCAATTTTGGAATGGTTAAACAAATTGTGACACATGAATGAAATAGAATATTACTGAGCTGTAAGGACTAATGTGTGTTCTGGATGCAGAGAAGCCAGGAAGGACCTATATGAATTAATGCAGAGTGAAGAAAAACACACACAGCAATATTTACTAATGTGGAACCATCTTTTTGCATTCCTGGTAGAGTCAAACAAACAAATGTACAAATATACAATGTAAATGAAAAATAAATCCCCAACAACATACAAAAAAATCAAAAGAAAATGTAACAGAATTATAAAGACTAAGCATGAATGGAATGAAGTGACATGAGAAGACAAGCCCCCACTTAGCCTTTCCCAAGAAAGGTGGCAGTCCATAGACTTTTTCAGTGTAACCATTAGTTGTATTGCCTTTCCCCCCCCCCCCCCAAATATTATTTATCCTTTGGGATGGCTCTCTAGGAGGTGAGGGAGAGAAATAATTGGGATAATTGTTATATAAGAAACAGAAAATATCAATAAAAAAATTTAAAAATACACAGATGACCAAAATGCAGGAGGGGACTCAGAACAAATTATAGTTACTTCCTTGTTAAATATATATGTAAATATATGTTTATTTTGTAAGATTAATATATAAGAAATCATGAACTTCTTTTTGATAGAAAAAGAAATGTTTATATAAATTATATATATATGTATATACGTATATGTGTGTATACATATACATATACCTATGACCACGTGTTGTTGGGTGTTTAGGTGATAAGAAAAAGTGAAAATTTAAAAAAAGTAAAAGGGCTGTTTCTTCACAAACTAGTGAATTAACTAGTGAAGGGCAATCAATCAAATAAAAAGCAAAATTTTTTAAGGACTTACTGTGTGTAAGGGACTGCCTAGCTCTGGGGATACTGAGACAGATCAAACTCTAGCAAGCAAAACTAATTTGCAGTCATATAAACACAGAAGAAGTCAGGCTTCCATCGTCACAATTAGCCACATAATTGTGAGACAATTTTCATTGGCCCACCTTAACAAGAGAGCTGAAATAGAAGTGGAAGCCTGAATTATCCAAAGCTTTATCCAGCTCTTCAATTTACTCTGAATGGTACAGATCTAATATTCACCAAGCAACTTCTTTGTTTTTCTCTTCTCAGTTAGAACTTGAACAAACCAACCTGCTCAGTTTTTTTTTTCTTTGTTTGATTCTGAAATTTGCTCCCAGCCTGAGAAATTATGTGCCAACTTCCTGCCAGGAGCACCTTTCTACAGCTGTGTTATAAATGTCTGGGAGAAAGGGGGGGGATTAAATTGAAGACTGCAACTCCCACTCCTTTCAGTGCCAAGGCAGTCCTGTGAGGAGCAGATAATAATATCTCACATTTATAATTTAGATCGTAAGCCTACTGGGCCAGGAGTGAGTCCAACTCTTTATGTCTTCTACAAGGCTGACTGCATGTGAGGTGTTTGATGAATGCTTATTATGAACATCAATCATAATTACTCCAACCAACATGTTAATAATTAAATTATTATTTATTATAAAAGATGATTTATATAAATACACCCACATTAGGGGAGAGTTTCATCATCCTCACCATCTTCATCCTCATTATTACCAAACATCCCCATAGAATTTTCTTCATTTGATCTTTTCAATACTTCTGTATGAGAGGTAGAGAGGCATTTCTGTCCTTGGTTTACTCAAGGAGTATATATTCTTGTGTGTCCAAAGCTGGAAGGGACCTCACAAGTCATCTAGTACAACCCTCCATTTGACAGATGAGAAAACTGAGGCCTAGGGAGATTAAGGGATTTGCCAAGGTCATATAGGTAGAAAGTATCAGGGGTGTGATTTGCATAATGAAGTAGGCTGTGTGTAAAGTCCCAGAGACAAGTAGGGTAAGAATGTGAAATCTTTCTAAGGATTCTAGAAAACGATGTTCTACCCTGCTTCTACAAATATTTCACTTTGATGCCCTGAAATTCTCTAATTGGAGACTCATTCCTCTGTTTCTATTAATATGACAAATTCTCTAGGGAATTAAGAGGCACATAGCACTTAAAATACTAGTTGATTGATTTCTTGATAGGGTTTTTCAAGGGGAGAAGATACTTGAGCACATTGAGTACTCAGGGAATGAGGGAAAGAAGAAGGCATAGAAGGAGGGAAGGTCACAGAAATAGGAAACTCAGTCTGTCAAAGACAAATCTGTTACTTACAAGTTTTGCCTAGGGCTAGGTCTATGAAAAATAAGTTGAGTGACCAGCATAAATGAGTTAGATAAACAAATGCAACCATTAACAAAAGCATTGAATCCAGGTACAGGGAGGCAAAAATCTGACCTGTATTCCGTCCCGATCAGACCACATATAGGGTATTGTGTTCAATTCCGAGTGCTATATCTTAGGATAAACAGTGATAAGAGTGTCTAGAGAAAGGCAATCATGATAGAGAAGGGCCTCAAAACCATGCCACGGAACAAAGATCTTTGTTTGACCTCAAGAAAATAAGACTTGGTGTGGATAGGGGGGAGGGATATGATAGTTGTCTTCAAATATTTGAAAGGCTAGAAGAGAGATAGGATTTATTTTGCTTGGTCCCTGCAATAGTCATTCATTAATCAGCAGACATTTGTTAAGTGATTACTATGTACTAGGCATGGTGCTAAGCCCTGGGCATATACAGAAAGATAGAAACATGGGTCCTTCCTCTAGTCCAGTGAAGGACATAACATGCAAACAATTAAGTGCACACAGGGTATATAAAGAGTAGGTGGGAGGTAATTTCAGAATGAAGACCCTAGTGGTGGTGGTGGGTTTGGAAAGTGGGGTATTGAAAAGGGTTTCTGTTATGGGAATGGGAATTTTAAGATCTTCCTTGCCCCTAGGCCTTTTGATAGACTTGAGTGACTCTGAGAACCTTCCTTGATTTGAAAATATACTCTGCCCCCTAATAGGCAAATGTGGTCACCTAGAGCCTGTGGGGGGAGGCTTGTTTTTCTGGAATGCTCACACCTTGATACTTTGTGATTGGGCTGTGGGTCAAGAGGGTTGTGACATTCTCTGAGCCAGGAGAATATATATACCCTGATGTGAGATTTTGCTTTGGGGCTCATTTTGAGAAGAGTTGTGTGATTTGATCAGATGAGACTCTGGGCAGCCGTTGAGCCCCCTGGCTTTGAAAACCCAGACGTTGGTGCTTCCCTCTCTGGTAACTGACTAGGTATGGGTGTAGTAGTCAGACAGTTGGAAGCCTGTCTGCTGATCTGTTTCTCTGTCTGTATTTTTTGTCTGCTTGTAAGCACTGTATTCTCTGAAGTTTGGGGTGCTGACTTTTTTCCCCTGAACTAGGTAAAAGATGTATGTTTGATTGAACCAAGATTGTTAACCCATTTTGAGTTGCTTTCCTTTAGAAAAGCAGATTTAAGAACCTGTGTTGGCAGCCATCCTGGGGTGCTTGCTGCTACAGCTTCTTACTGAAGATAAGATTTGAGCTGAACCTTGAAGGAATTTAGGGAATCCAGGAGGAGGAGATAAGGAGAGAGGTAATTCTAGGTATGGGGGCTAAGCATTGGAAAAAAATGTTGGAATCTGGAGGTGAAGTGTGGTGAGAGGAACAGCAAAGAGAACAATGTGACTGAATCACAAAGTAAATGGTTGTGGGGAGTAAGGTAATAGATGGGTGGAAAGGGGGAAAGGGGCCAGGTTCTGAAGGTCTTTGAATGCCAGGAACCAATTCATTGTAGAGGATAGTGTCTATCTGAATTGCCTCACAAAATGGTTAAGATAGAAACAGGAGGCGAGGATAGCTAGTGTAAGGTTGATGGCCTAAGAAGGAACTGGAAATTATGGGGAGGCCAAAGAATAGGATTAGATACGTGAGGCAGAGGGGAAAATGACATGATTGATTTTGATTGCACGTAGGAATTTTCTAACTCTCTCACCATGACCAATAGATTATGGGATATGAGTGAAGATATCAGAAAGGGTGAACAGAACTAATGGGTGACATATTTGGGGTCAATAAAATAAAAATTTTGCTTAGATTGTCTGACCACCATTATTCAGTAACTTACCCTCTTTTGAGATTCATTAAATCCAAATTTATTGCCATTCAAGAGTCTTTTACTTATTATTTATCATTCCCCAGGATACCGCGCTTGTTCCTCCAAGGAGTTCAATGCCTGACTCATAACTTTTGTTTTGATCCCAACTCTGCCCTCATTTTAGGGGACTCCAACCTACAGATAACCCTTCTACAGACACCCAGATTCCCCAGTCCTACTAGGAAGCTGCTCAATTGCCACGACGTACTTGTCTGCTCTACCACAACAACACACAAGAATAGTCATTGCCCTTATTTTCCATTACCGCATGTTGTACTTCTGTATTTCATGAATTCTGAAGTGCCTTGATCTGATCACAACATTTTTATTATTCCGTTTCCCCCTTTACCTTATAATCCCTAGTCCTATTCTTTGTCCTGACCATGATTTCCAACTTCTTCTTTCTTTAATTTTTTTCACAGGCCAGCACTCCTGTACTGGCTATACTAACTCAGAAAGCTAGTTTATGAATGAAGAGGTTACGATTCTAATACTGTACAGCTTTCTTGCCTCAGAGTCCTGTGCTTTCCCTCCTTTCCTATGATGTCTAGTGAAATCTGATTCATTACTTAGTAAGAGACTTCAGTGGTTTCTGATTCCAAGTAGACCTTCAGAAAAATTTAACTCTGGCTCCTGTGGCCTTATGTTGATAATCTGTTCAGTTGCTACAATCAAGTTAGTCAATAAGAAATACTTTAAATACAGTAGCCATTAGCTACAAGGGGGAATCAGGAAGCAAGATGAATTTTCATTTCCACAGATATTATTTATCTATAATATATTCCTGGATGGACTATGGGAAATTGTGCCATGATTTTAATGACCACAACTCTTGAAGTCTTTCAAAGAGATATGTGATATGGAAAAGAACATCTGGTTAAGAAAATACAATTAATCTGAATAAATAAAAAGTCAATAATATTAAGGGAAATAATGAAGAGAAATGGGGGAGATTGAGAAGCTAGCAATACCAGATTTCATAGTATGTTATAAAACGCTAATGATAAAAATTATTCAGGTTGGTCAAAAAAGAATACTTGATTAATTGAACAGGCTAAGTCAGCATGACCCTGGAAACCCCAAACAGGAGAACTCAGTGTTTGGTAGACGCAAGAGCGTGAACGATTAAGAAATAATTGACAATAACTTCTGAGAAAAGCAGAAAGCAAATTGTCAAAAAAGAAGTTTAGATCAATATCTTATAAAATATACCACAATAATTTGAAAATCAATATGAAATTTGAATATGAAAGGTTGTCAAATAAAATTAGAGGATAATGGATAAGGTTATTTATGACTATAATTATGGGGATAATTCCTAAACACAAGACAAATTTTTTTAAATTAAATTAAAATTTAACCTTAAATAAACATTTTTTTAAATAAAAAAACCTTTTTCATAAATGAAATCAATAAAGCTAGCATAAGAAGAGAAGCTCTTGATTGGGGACATTTTTAGATAGGTAGTCGAAAGTTTTTAAAAATGTAAACTATTAACAGCCATATGAAAGACGATTTCAAGTTACTAATAGAGACATGCAAATTTAAGCAAATCTAAAGTTTTACATCATACTCATGACATTGCCAAATATGATAAAAAATAAAAATGATAAATGTTGGAGGCGTAGTGGGAAGAAAATCACCGTAGTACTTGGTTGGTGAAATTATGAATTAGTTCAATAATTTTGAAAAATAATTTGCTGTTATACTAGAAAAGCCACAAAACTGTTCATAGCCCTTGACTCAGTGATTCTACTACTAGTGGAATCCACTATTATACTCCAAGGTGGTCAGTGATAGAGGGATACGTCTCATATGGACAAAAACATGTATAGCAGTACTTTTTGTGGTTACAAAGAGCTAAAAGAAAAATGAGTGATCCTATAATGAAGGAATAGATAAATAAATTGTGGCGTTTGATTTAACGTAATATTATTGTGAGGCAGTAAGTGTGAATAGAGTGCCAGGCCTGGAGTCAAAAATGCCTGAGTTCAAATCTGACCTCAGGCATTTACTAGCTGTATGGCCCTGGGTAAGTCACTTAACTCTGTCTCAGTTTCCTCATCTGTAAAATGAGCTGGATGCCAAGAAAACCCCAAGTAGGGTCATGAAGATTTGAACACAACTGAAATGACTGAACAGCAACAAAATATTATTGCACACGAAGAAATAATGCAGAGAACTCAGAGAAATTTGGGAAGATGTATACCTATTGATGCAGAGTGAAGTGAAGAAAGAGAATAATATATACTGTACCCTTATTGATGTGAAGGAAAATAACACTGAAACACATTTTAATTTTGATCAATACTGCGACTAAAGAATGACAGTAAGGGGCGATTAGGTGGAGCAGTGAATAGCACACTGGCCCTGGAGTCAGAAGGACCTGAGTTCAAATCCTACCTCAAACACTTACTAGCCATGTGACGTTGGGCAAGTCACTTATCCCCAATTGCCCTGCCCTTCCTGCTCCAAAGAGAAAATAAAAAAACAAACAAAAAAAAGAATGACAGTGAAACATGCCTACCTTTCTTTTTTCTTTTTAATTTATGTAATATAACAAACATTTCCATAGCATAGTATAATAAAAAAGATAATTGCACATGAAACTGTAAATCTTTCATGTACAACTTGCTATTCCTTTTAAATATGTAATAGAGTTATCATGTAAATTTCTTTTATTCCTTTTTCTTTTCTTTTTTTCCCTCTCCCTCCCCCCTAGAGATGTTTACCTTTAGACACAACAGGTGTATATCTATCTATATAGATATATGTAAAATTATTTGTGTGTATATATACAAATATTTGTATTATACATATATAATATATGTATATGTAACATTATTCTATACATCTATTTATCAGTTCTTTCTCTGGATGCAGATAACATCTTTCTTCATATATCCTTTAGAGTTAATTTAGGTATTTATAATAGTCAGAATGACTTATGTCCTTATTTATTCTTAAGACAATATTGCTATTACTGTATACAACATTCTCTTGGTTCTGTTCAATACTCTTTTCATCATTTCACTCAAGTCTTTCCATGTTTCTCTAAGATCATTGAGGTCATCATTTCTTATAGCAGAGTAGTATTCCATCACAATTATATACCACATCTTTTTCAGCCATTCCTCAATTGATGGTGATCTCTGCAATTTCCAGTTCTACTTTTCTTGGCAGAGGGTGTGGTGGACTCTGGGTGCACAATTAAGCATGTGTTATAGGACATGGACATCAAATTTTTTTGATTAACTACATTTATTTTTTATAAGGGAAAGTTCCCCTTTTGGGGGAGAGGTTATTGGGAAACAACAAAGAAAGCAAATGATAAAAAGAGAATATGGTATTTAACAAATGGGATTTGGAATTCCGAGGCAGGTTTAAGATATAAGAATGATAGACTCTAGGCAAAGGATGGAATGTATCTCCTAAATATACCATAATTTAATTATTATATTATAATTATGATTTATGCATATTAATGCATATGCTAATATGTATATATTTACCCAAAGATGTACTGATGTAATAAAAAGTTTTAAATAGAAAACAAGGGAAAAAAGAATACTACCTACAAAAATTGACTGAGCCAGGTCGCACACAGAATAGGTATTATAATACAAGAAGAAGATTAGAAGTGGAAAAGTCAAATAATCAGTAAGACATAACACTCTTTCAGATGTCTATACAGAAATATATAAATGAATGAATAATACACAAAGTGAACAAAATATTAAGGAAGTTAAATTTAGCTTCAAACGTGTAATTGATACTTTCGGGGATGTAACTTTTATCTAGATTATTGAGAATGGAAGAGTCTGAAAGGTATGGTAAAGCAGTTTTACATAGCAAATGCACATAGTAAAAGATTTATTACCGTAAGGAAATCTATGATATGGAGGGATTGAGGGGAAAACAAAACCGTATTTTGTGGGGACAATACCACTACCAACTCAGTTACAGGCAGAATTATGAAGATATAAGTTTCTTGAGGGCAGGAACCCTTTAATTTTTGTCTCTGTATACTCAGTTCCTAACACAGAGTTAAGCACGTAGTAAATGCCTTCTTGCCTGTTTACAACTGAATTCAGGAAATTGATCACAAATAAGGTTTGAGTTACAGGAATCAGAAATTTTGTTTTGTGGAGAGGAGGACACAGGTCAGACATCATAGTTACCAGTACTCCAGTATTTCAAGAGCCATCACATAAAGAGGAATTAAAATTTTTATTTTGTTCTTTTGTCCTAGAAAGTAGAACTCATAGCAAGGGAGGGAGGGTGCAGAGAGGCAGATTTTTCTTGATATGTAGAGAAACTTCCTAATAACTACCACTTCCTTTATCTTTCTCTGTATCCCTTGTACTTAGAACAGTGTCTGACACATAGTAAGTGGTTAATAAATGCTTGTTGACTTGAGCTGGCTGTTACAAAGTGGATTGCCTCAGAGTAGCTTTCCTCCATCAATGTAGAGCTTCAGGAGAAGACTGGATGAATCCTTGTCAGGTACGTTTTAGATGAGATTCATGCATTGACTAGAAGGTTAGACTAACTGATCTCTGAGGTCTCTCCCAATAACTTAGTTATGTAAGATAGAAAAATATATATATATATATATATATATAATAAAAGAGAAATATGAAATTTATGTAAGATACTTTGTCACTTATAATAAACCTTCTCCATAACAATTCTATGAAACAGGTACTTGTTCCCATTTAGTAAATGGGAAAACCAGAGCCTGGAGGTTTTAAGTGATTCAGGTCACATAGTGAATAAATGGGGGAGCTTCTATGTGAAGGCTTAGAATTTTCTGACTCTTAACTTTTAGTGCTCTCCCTACTTATGTTTTTTTTGTTTTGTTTTAAATTCAATCTATTTTATTAACATTTTCTCCATCACTTTTTTTCCATTTTTCAAATACTTTATTAATTTCTAATTTACATCATTCATTCCTGCCAGATTTTGAGTTACAAATTTTCTCCCCATTTCTCCCCCACCTACTGCCCCAAAATAGCAGTCCCACAGGATATCCCCTCTTCCAATCTGCTCTCTCCCACATTTTCCCCCATACCTCTTTCCACTTTTCCAGTGGATCTCTATGCCTCAGTGCCTGCACATCCCATTTCCCAATTACATGTAAGATGGTATTAATAATAGTATATATTTATACACACATGTATACATATATATATATATACATATTTGAATATTTTATTTCAAAACTTTCAATTCCAGATTCATTCCCCTCCTTCCTTGTCACCCACCCCTACTGGGAAGATACGCAGTTCAGTATAGGTTGCACATGTGTGGCTAATGCAAAACAATAGCGTAGTAGATACATTGTAAAAGAGTGTAAAACACTTCCCTCCCTCCCATCCCACCTCCCACAGCCTCTGCTCTCCACTTTGATCCCCTCTATTTTCAAAAGTGAGTGCTTCCAACCTCCCTCCCCGCCAGCCTACCCTTCCTTCTATCATCCCCCCTCCCATCCCCTTCTCCCCTGTTCTCCTGGAGGGTGAGATACCCTATTTAGTGTGTATTTCACTCCCTCCTCAAGCCAAATTCAATGGGAATAAGGTTGACCCATTCCTTTTTGCCTTCCTATTCTTCCCCTCCATTGTAACCATTTTCCCTGGCCTCTTCTGTATGAGATAATTTACCCCAATCTGTCTCTCCCCATCTCCTCTCATTATATTCCTCTCACCTCTTAATTTCACCTTTTAAGTATCATTCCTTCCTGTTAAATTGGACCTGTGCCCTCTATCTATGTATTATACCTGTAAACGTATATACACACATTCACATATGTATTCATATGCCCATATACCCTCATTAGAGACAGATATATATATATATTTCTAATCCCTTCAACTACTGAGAAAAGTTTCATAAGTTACAGTTATTGTTTTTTCCATGTAGGAATGTTAATAGTTCAGCTTTGATAAGTTCCTTATGATTCCTTTTCCCTGTTTACCTTCTCTTGCTTCTTGTATCTGAATGTCAAATTTTCTATTCAACTCAGGTTTTTTCAGCAAGCATGCTCGAAAGTCCTCTATTCCACTAAATAACCATATTTTCCCCTGAAACATGATACTCAGTTTTGCTGGGTAGGTGACTCTTGGTTTTAATCCCAGCTCCTTTGCCCTCCGGAATATCATATTCCAAGCCCTTCGATCCCTCAGTGTAGAAGCTGCCAGATCCTGCGTTATCCTGATTGTGTTTCCACAATATTCAAATTGTTTCTTCCTGGCTGCTTGTAATATTCTCTCCTTAATCTGGGAATTCCGGAACCTGGCTATAATATTCCTAGGAGTTTTCTTTTTGGGATCTTTTTCAGGAGGTGATCAGTGGATTCTTCCAACCTCTATTTTGCCCTCTGGTACTAAAACATCAGGGCAGTTTTCTTTGAGAACTTCCTGGAGGATGATTTCTAGGTTCTTACTTTGGTCATGGCTTTCAGGCAGTCCAAAAATTTTTAAATTATTTCTCCTGGATCTATTTTCCAGGTCAGTGGTTTCTCCAATGAGATATTTCTCATTGCCTATTCTTTCATTTGTTTGGATCTGTTTAACAGCATCTTTATTTCTCATAAAGTCATTAGATTCCATTTGTTCCAATCTAATTCTGAAGCAATGATTCTGTTCATTGAGTTTTTGAGATTCTTTTTCCATCTGGCAAATTTGGCTTTTTAAGGCATTCTTCTCCTCATTGCCTTTTTGAGCCTCCTTTGCCATTTGAGTCAGTCTGTTTTTTAAGGTATTATTTTCCTCAGTCAGGCTGTTGACTCTCATTTCATAATTTTCTTGCATTGTTCTCATTTCTCTTCCCAATTTTTCCTCCACTTCTCTTATCTGCTTCTTAAGGTCCTCTATGGCCTGTAACCAGCTCGTATTTTCCTTTGAAGCTTTTGGTGCAGGAGTTCTGACTTCACTGTTTTCCTCCTGTTCCATGCTTTGCTCCTTTTTGTCCCCAAAATAGGAGTGTAATGTTGGAAACTTCTGTCTGCTTTGTTTCCTTTGCCTACTCATTTTGCCGCTCAATTATTTAACCTTTGGGCTTTTTGCCACAGTAGGACTCTGCCACCAGACAGGGGAGCTTTCGTCCCAAATGCTGGGGTTTTCTCAGCTGCTGGAGATATTAGATGGGTGCCCTCTCTGAGGTCTCCACACGCTCTGGCAAGCTGGACACACACCCCAGGAGCTCCACCCTAGACTGCAATCCAGATCCAAGCAGGTTAAAGCAAGAGCGATTACCCCTCAGATTGGTGCTTGGTCCCCCTACACTCTGCAGGCCAAGAGCTGAAGCTGCCACGTGGCACTGGCTGGCTGTGCTGGCTTCTCAGTGGCTTTTCGCCCCGGGGGTAAAAGCCACGCACTCCCAATTACTGGGTCCCAAGGTCCAGACTGTACTGACCTCTCACTTTGTCCTTTGTGTCTATGTGTTGATGAATCTGGAAATGGCCACAGCTGCTGCTGATCTGGAGTCCCTCTGGCCAGGGGCTGGTCAGGCCCACCCTGGGGCTAAAGCCTTGGCGTGGGGCTGGGCTCGGTCAGAGCGCTGTGCTGGATTCCTGCCGGCCTGCCAGGCTGTCCTTAGCGGGAGGTTAGCTTCCCTGTGTCATTTTGTGGGTTCTGCAGCTCCAAAGTTTGTTCACAGTCCCCTTTTTACATGGATTGTGGAGGGTGGATGCCGGAGTTGCGGGAAGGTCGTGCTTCTACTCCGCCATCTTGGCTCCGCCCCCTCCCTCCCTACTTATGTTTTACTGGTACCTCTCAGACGTCACTATTGGGATCAAGGTCAAGGGTTGGACTTTGAAAGCTGAGGGAGGAGTGCTTTGAATTTTGCCACAGTTAAAGAAGATTAAAATGTTTTTAAACCTTGATTAGGAAATCACATCATAAAAGGGCAACATTTAACCTGAAGGGTATGTGTGGAAGTGGGAAATGAACAAGGAATAAGTTCCTTGAAAAGAAACTGGAAATGTTTGGCTCGTGGAGAGGAGGGTCCAGGACAGACATCATAATCACCTTCCTATGGGCTGTCATACAAAAGAGGAATGGACGAAGCCATCTGCAATCTCTTGTCGGTGTGTGTGTATGTATGTTTTTGTATGGCACACAGTCATGTGCTATTTCTGTCTATATATATAAACCTGAGATCTTTTTCAGCTTCAGCTGCCTCCTTTTTTCCTGCTGAATCCCTGATTTGATGCCAAGTTGTCAGTTGCCACAACAGCACAGTGTCCCCAAACCATGGGTCCTGGAGCCATCACACTGATTCCATATCCTAAGATGCCTCTGAATACAGGTTCATCTTGGACTCCATCTGAGGGGCTTTGTTTTCCCATAAGGGACTTATTATAACACAGACTCATTCATCTAAAACCCAGTCTCTTGGCATGGACCCCAGGGCCATGTGACAACAATGAGCCAGTGTGTATACTCTTCAAGGCAATTTTTGGAGGTAACTTGGGGGAGGGGTGGGGCAGAGTTCTCTGGAGGTCCCAGAGTTGCACTGGATGCCAACTCATAGCCTGGTTGTACCTTGCCTTATCCATTGCTCTAATATCACGGGTTGTAAACCAGTCTAAAAATTAGTGGCCTGGCAATTTTGGGAATTTTCATCATGAAATGCAGCCTGTAATAATGTCCTATGCAACTTTGATGAAGGCCTATTACTCAAGCTGACTTTTAGCAAAATGGAAAAGGAAAAGGAATTGCCTTTGATAATTTCAGTGATAGAGCAAGGAAGGGAGGCATGGATGAACAGGCTGAATTCAAATATTTGAATGTTAGATAATAAATGATATAATTTTATAGCATAATAATAATGGTAACAATAATATATAAAAGATATTAATGATAGATCTCATGTATATACTGTTTTACCCGTAACAGTCGTTTAAGACCATAAGTTCATAGGTATAGAGCTAAAGGTGACCCCAGAGACCACATCGTCAAACTCTCTTCATAGTTGAGGAAACAGGGGCTCCAGGACATAAAGTGACTAGTCCAAGGTCATACATCACCGGTAAACTTCAAAGAAGGGATTTGAACTCAGGTCTTATGCTCTTTCTGCTATACCATAGGTAATGAGATAACAGGATGTCAGTATTTCAAAGGTCCTTAGGGGTCATCAGGTCCACATCTGTCATGTAACAGATGAGGCAGCTATGGCCTTGGCCCTAGAAGGATCTTAGGGACTCTGACTTCAAAATTAGGGTCTTTGTCTCCTGTATCCCATCACCTCTAATACAAATGTTATTCTTATTACCTTCATTCTTGGAGCGTACTTCCTCTTCCCTTTCCACTCTTAGACCCCATTATCTCCTTTAAGACTCAGCTCAAGTGCTACTTTCCAAAGAAGCCCCTTTGGAGTCTATCATCTTCGTGTTTTGCTCTTGCCCATTATCTTTTAATTATTTGCATAATATTGTGTAAGTATGCATAAGCACATGCCCTCCTAGCCTCCCCCCTCTTTCATATTTGTCTTTGTATTCCCAGTACCTAAGACAGTGCCTGACTCCTAAGGAGAGGAAAATTGACTTGACCTGTGATTTCATTGGTACAGAGAATTCCCAGATGAGCTATCTCCCTCTCTCTATGTGGTTCCACACCTTTTCTGCAATTTATATTCTTGAGAGGGCTTTTTAACTCGGAGTCCCTTAACTCCTTTTAAAAACAAGTCTTTGTCAGTATAATTGGCTTCCCTTGCAATCCCATATATTTTATCTTACGCATTAAAAAATTTTGTTGTGAGGAGTCCACGGACTTCACCAGGGTGCCATGACCCAAAAAAGTTTCAGAACCCTGTATTAGAGAATTATGTAGTGCACTGAAATGGTAAGTGACTTGCCCAGGGTCGCACATCCAGTATGTGTTAGAGAGGAGACAATTCCATCTTTAGGACTTCAGTGCCACCTCTCTCCACCTACCACACAGTAGGTAATTCATGAATGCTTTCTGACTGTCTACATTTTAAAAAGAGGAAAATGAGGCTTCAGGTAGTGAGATGATTTGCTTAAAGTCACTCTACATTATTAGGTGTCAGAACCTGGATATATCCAAGGCTTCAAGGTTCATGACCAGTAATATATCCACTACAGCATGGTGCTTACTATAAATAACACCTGTTTTTCTTCTTTTTGATATTTGTTGTGTAGAACAACTGTGTACAGAACAACTCAGGTGATTCTGGCCATCATCTAACTGAAGCACAAATGGTTATTATTCTTTTTATTATCCAAACAATTTTATCAACCCCCCTCCCCACTTCCCATTCTATTGGGTAGACCTAGCTTTTTATTAATTCATGCAAAGATTTGCTCAATTTAATTAAAGAAACAGTCCTTTCTTGTTCTTCATGTACTATGAAACCGAGCACCTAGTTTTAAAATATTATGGTCAATTCTACATATAAATCTTGCACAGGTAATGAACATATTCTTTAGATTGCAAGAAGGCCTGGACACTTATCTTATTCTTTAAGATAAAATACCACATCCATATAATGCATTACTAAGCTTTCTTCTCTATATATACATTGCCTGGAATCCCATTTTCCATTAAATAATAATCATTGTAATTAATAGACTGGTTATTTTATCTCCTTAATCTGGTTACAGTAATTTGTCAAAGGTATGCAAATGAATGCTAAAAAAAAAGCAGCTCATTCTTATTTTCTAAAGGGTGTGTGTGTCGCTATTCAAATAGTAATTCCCTATCGAATTTAATAAGATACCTTACTCCATATAATTCTTTGAAAGAAAAGCCACTGAATGTTTTACCTCTCCTACACCCTATTTGATATGTTTTAGATTAATTTCTCTTTTAGTTAGTGATTGCTAATGGGTTTATAGACTGCCCAGAATTCTAGCATTGCCCAAATGGATAGAGTAGGATTTATCCCTGGGTTTTCATGGTGTCTCCTCTCAAAGTGGTCTTTGAATGAATGTAATGCCCTGTAATGATGCTGATCATTCACACAAAGCATGTCTGCCTTGGTGAAAACAGCTCATCCCACCTTAAATCTGATGAGTAGGTTTGGTTTCCAGCATTGTAGCTTTGGTGTGCTGGACAGTTGTAGTTGAAGTCAAAAGACTTGGCTTCAAGTTATAACATTGCCACTTCTTAACCTTATGACCTTGAGCAAGAATCACTCCTTCAACTGTCTCAAATTTTTCAGAGACACTCAAATTTTTCTCTCTTCTTACCCCTCCCTTATTCTCTTTCTAATCCACAAATTTTCTCACCAACACAATAGTCATTGGAGGTAATTGTTGTTATTATTCCTATTTTATAGATGGGGAAACTGAGACTGAGGGAGATTATGTGACTTGTCCAGAGTCACAGAGCTAGAAAGTGTCTGAGGCTGGATTTGACCTCCCATCTTCCTGAATCCAAATCCAAGAAGACCACTATCCATTACACTACCTAGTTATTTACCTAATATCCCCTGTATCTTGTTTAAAAGGTTCATGCACCCTCCTGGGAACATGTATACCCCAAGTTGGGAACCAGTAGATCACACGATTTCTCTGTTCCTTCCCAGCTCTGGAACACTCAAAGGTGAGGTCATTTTTCCTTTTTATCTTTGTATTCCCAGTGCCTAGCATGGCACTTTGAGCATAGTAGGTACTTTATGTCTGATGGACTGAATCAAATGGAATTTAATTCAAACGTGCTTTTACCAATGTATGTCCCTCATCCATGCAAAGCATTCAGACAGTATAAAGCATTCCCTAGCAAAGATTCTGTAGGCACCAAGTTGAAAAGAACCTGATTAATGATAGCACCTGAGATAAGTGGCACTTTAACCAACCTTAACTGTTGATGTATGATGACATAATGTCCCCTCCAATTAATGACAAGGATATAAAACACCTGTATTTAGCAGAGCAGATGCTGCTTTTATGGTTAGATGCACAGAGTAAATTGACTTCTAAAGGACCATCTATAACTTACTTTCCTATTATTTGTTTCTATATTTGTTTCATTATGTATGTTATAGGTGGAAGATGAAATTTAACCTCAGATTCTGCACCTGTGCAACTGAGGGATATATGCAAGCTTGTGATTTAACTAAAGACAACTTCTACAGCACAAATGCAGCAGAAGGCGACAGTAACCTTTTCTGTTCAGAGGGTGCCTTTCATCCCAGGAGAGCCCAGAATGTTCAGGATGGATTAATAATCAATCACTTACTATTTATTGGGTACTGACTGTATTCAAGACACTGAGAAGTTATGGTGAGTACTAAGAAGTAGAAGGAATATTCCCTTGGGGGTCTTATAATCTAGCTGTGGAAATTATATACACATATTAAAAGGTAAATGGCACAAGGCGATTCATGATATGTGTCCAATGAATAGCATAGACAATGAACTGCAGCATGAGGTAGTGGATAGGATAGTGGACTTTGAGTCAGAAAGACTTGGGTTCAAATCCTGCCTCAGGTTAAGTCCTTAATTTTTCTGGTCCTCAGTTTCTTCATCCATAAAATGAGTGGGTAGTACTCTATGTCCTCTAAGTTCTAAATCTATGCTTTAAGAATACTATAGGAGAGCTCACCAAGGGGGATGTTCTGTAGGAAAGATGGGACCAGCTTGATGAAGAGAAGGAATGTGGGGGTGGGGCTGAGGGTGGGGGAGGAAGAGGAAGGTGAGCCCTGTGAGTAAAGTATCATAGAAATGAGACTCTCAGGGCTATCAGCCCAAGTGAATGGACAGAAGCAGTCACGCTGACCATCTCACGGCTGGTGAACAATAGATCTGAGGAGGAATAGTGTCCCAGATGCCAGTTACCTCCTGAACCTTCAGAAAAAGCTATTTTTCCCTAGCCATTATTTTAGTCCTTTTAGAAGATAAAGAAGGGATGTGGATTATGACTTATTTCTGGCTCATGAACTTTTGTAGTCTTTCAAGACCATGGATTCTAACTTATCTCTACCTTATCCCTAAGGTACAGTTGAAAGGCTGGCTGTTTAGCAGTAGGTGGGTGTATAAAAAGACAACCTGCGTTTTAAATGTAAAGTTAAAAGACAGTCTCCTTCTCTTGCCTGACTGTGTCGACACTTAAAAACAGCAGCATCAACAACACTAGTTTAGATACTCTTATGGGAGATCATGATCTCTTACACGTTACTGGGTACTACCTTGCTGGAGAATTGACTCAGAGGATAGGAGGGCAAGAACTGTTTGGCATCTCACATTCTTGGCTATTCTGCTACTTCAGTTACTGGGCATAGTTAGAAAATGCTGAAGAAACATAGCTTTGATTGGCTTGTACCTAGAGCACATATCGAGAATGTGCTGAATCTTAAGGTAACATCAGCTTTTGGGGCACTCACATCCTGCTGTTGCCTCTTACTTAGTTTGCAGCCCACTGAAATCTCTAGGTAATCTGGAAAAGATAGCTCATGCACAAAAGAAACAGTGCATTTGACTAGATTTTGTCTCTTGTCCTTTGGAGGAACTCCTTAGTGAAGGTCCTTCATTTATTTACCTTTTCTTTGTTCCCCTTGTCCACAGATAAATAACTACAAGGTAATTTGAGGAGGGACTGAGCACTAACAACTAGCTACTTTAGCAAAGGCTTCTCATAGGAAAAGATACCTGATCTGAGCCTTGAAGTAAGTTAGGATTTCTAAGAGGGGGAGATGAGAAGAAACTGTATTCCAGCCATGTCAGGCAGCCTGTGAAAAGGCAAGAAGACAGGACATGGCATATGGATTTCAAGACAGCATGTAGACCAGTTTAGTTGGAAGATAGAGTGTATGAAGGGAAATAATGAGAATTACTTGGAAAAGTCGGTGAGGCCCAAATTCTAGAGGAATTTAAGACCAGGTTGAAGGGTTTATATTTTAACAATACAACAAATTTTTGTTTAAGAAGAAATTGGACATAGTGGAGAGTGTGCTGGACTTGAAGTCAGTAAGAGCTAAATTAAAATTCTATCTTAAATCCCTACTAGTTGTATAAACTTAGATGAGGCATGTAAACTTTTCTTT
>NW_027185664.1:7933364-8057181 GCF_028583685.1 Petaurus breviceps papuanus
GCCAGGTGTTTCTGGGTGGGTGCTAAGTGTTTGAGCCCATATTTGATCCCAGGTCATCCCAACTCTGGGGCCGGTGCTCTTACTCTCCGTCCTACCCATGTAAACTTTCTAATCTTTAGTTTTCTCATCTATAAAATGGGGATAACAATCACATCTGCCTCACAATGTCATTGCAAGAACCAAATGAAATAACATGTGGCTTTGCAAAGCTTAAATGCTACATAAGTTCTAGCTATTATGATTAATCTACAGGCAAAAAAGGGCTTGAAGATTTTTGGGCAAGGAAGTGACATGGTGTTTTTTGGAATAAATATTTGGCAGCTAAGTGGAGGATGGTTTGGAAAGGAGAGGGGGAGAACAAAACCAAGATGACAAATTAGGAAACTATTATAACAGTCTATATGAAAGGTGATAAAAGTAAAAACCAGAATTGTAGTCATGTGAATAGGAAGAAGGGAAGATATGTGAGATATTTTGTAGAAATAAAATAGAGAAGACTTAGGAAAACTTATTAGATATAGGAGACTGAAGGAAACATAACTCAGAAATCAGGAACCTGGTTGATCAGAGGTATGGTTGTGCCAACAACATGCTATGGAGAAGACATTTGGATCATGTAACCAACAAGGTGAAGGACATTTTCTCTGATTCTTACAACCTCTCAAGCCTGTCTAAAATAGAAATTATATGACCAAGATAACACTTTCAGCTGTTTCCATGATCTAGGAATCTGGAACCCAAAAGAAGGTTAAAAAAATAAAACCATGAACTGACACCTACCTGAATTCATGCAGCACCCACAGCATCCACCACCCACCATACTACTAGAAGCAAGATTGTACTATCCAACCTGAACCGGTCCAATGACTTGTAATAAAACCTGACCTTAAACCCTGATCCCCTTTTCATCTTTCTCCTGCCATGGAGATCTGATCTCAAGGCTTTGGAGGTTTGTTGGGTCAGGAACAACTGGAACTATGATAGCACTGTTTTCTGAAAGAGATAGAGAAACAGAGGGAAAGGTGCAGGACTCAAGTTTAGGTCTGAAATGGAATTCAGTGCCATACTCCATCCAGTCTTCTTCCCAGAGCCTCAGAGACCCAAACTTCAAATGATAGACATATTACCTGGCTGCAGTGTTACCAGAATGGAAGTATTCGGAACTGCTTATGTGGAGAACTGAAGAACAGAGGGAAGAAGACAGGACACTATGCATATGTGTGGGTTGGGGGAGGTAGGGTTGAGGGCAACTACACTAAATCTGAGAGATAGGGTCCAGCATCTTGTTGGAACCAATTCTGTCCCATCAAAAGTAATTTGGGTTAGAGGTATAAGCTGGTGAACCCTGAGTTGCTTAGCCTGGGGGGAGGCTAAGGTGCTTTGAAATCCAGCTTCCCAAGAAAACCATCACCAGAGGGGAAAGAGTTAGAAAGTGAGCAGTAGGGAAAAATAAGGAAACAAAGACTGAAATTACCAAAGATTTCAGGTAGAATAAAACTCACAAACATTGTATATAAACAGATAAATCAACAGAGAAAACATTTAACAGCAGAAGGAAATATGGTCTACAGATCTTGTAAAATGAGTTCAGGAATCTATGAATAAATACTGCAAAACAAAGGAAAATGATTCAACACTTGATGAGAACATGGAACAACCACATACTATTCCTGGTTTAAAAGAGAAATGAGAATTATGAGAACAGAATTTATGGCCTGTACAGCAAAAATAATTGGCAAAACATAAAAACTTAAATCTGAAATGGCAGGGACTTCTGACCACAGAAAATGAAATACTAACTTAAAAAATAATGTCACCTCCAGAAAAAAAAAAACCCAAGACTGGAAACTCCAAGACACATAGTGATTAAATTTATCAGTTCAATTGAGAAACAATAACTTCACCCCTCTCTCTTTATGCACATTTAGAAAGAAGTCTTTTACTGGTCTTTCTACTGTCATTTCATTGCTGCTGCTGATGTACTTACCTGCTGAATTTATTTACTCTACCTGCATTTTGTGGTCTGGGGTGTTTAAGAAGCAAATAATCAATAAAACGAAAAAGAGGGACAGAATGGATAAGAAAACAACCCCCCTGCAATCTGTCACTTACAAGAAATATATCTAAAAAGCAAAGATACAAAATAAAACTTAAAGGATGGGAAAAATTACTACTCATCAGGGGAATTAAAAAAAGCAGGAGTTATAAAATCATGCCAACATGTCAGAAACAAACATCAAAAAAAAGGAATGAACAATTAAATTATATTTCGCTGAAAAGAAACAGACAACAATCTAATATCAGAATAAAATTACATACTCCAAATTCCTTAGCATCCAAATTCACAAAGAGATTATTAGATGAGCTGTAAGAAGACAGAAATAGTAACACAATAGTAACAAGATATTTCAATTTCCCTCTCTTGGTTTTAGATAAGCCCAACAGATAGATGAAAAAAGGAAAAAAAAATATGGAATTGAATAAATTCTAGAGAAACTAGAATCAAAAGATTTGTAATATCTAGAAAGGCTTAATGGGATAGTGAAGAAATATACATATGGACCATATGGAACTTTTACAAAAATTAATGTTGGAGTGTTAGTAGAATGATAGGCATACTAATACATTGTTTTTTTTTCTTCAAATTTTTGATTTATTTATTTTTAGTTTTCAACATTCATTTCCACCAGATTTTGAGTTACAATTTTTTCTCTAGCCGTCTTTCCCCTACTCCCCACCCCAAAATAGCAAGCCTACTGAATACCCCTTCACCCAATCTGTTCTCTCTTATATCCTCCCAATTTTACCCCCCTAACTTTCTAGTAGGGCAACATGGATTACTATACCCCAGTACCTGTATATCTTATTTCCCAGTTGCATGTAAATAACCAATTTTTAAGCATTTGTTTTTAAAACTTTGAATTCCAGATTTTTTTCTCTTCTTCCCTCCTCACCCACCCCCATTAGGAAGATAAGCAATTCAATATAGATTGTACATGTGTAGTTACCCAAATCATTTCCATAGTAGTTATATTGTGAAAGACTAACTATATTTCCCTCCATCCTATCCCCCCACTTACTATATTTTCTCCTTTGACTCTATCCCTTTTCAAAAACAATTGCTTATAACAAACCTCTCCTCCAATCTACCCTCCCTTCTATCCTCACCCCTCTTATCCCCTACCCCCCTATATTCCTGTAGGGTAAGATACCCAATTGAGTGTGTATGTTATTCCCTCCTTAGGCCAAATTCAATGAGAATCAGGTCATTCCATTTCCTTTTACCTTCTTGCTCTTCCCCTTCATTGTAACAGTTTTATCTTGCCTCTTTTATATGACATAATTTACCCTACTCTATCACTCCCTTTCTTCTTCTCCTGATAAATTCCTCTCTCACCTCTTAATTTTATTTTTTAGATATCACCCCTTCAAATTCAACTCATCCTGTGCCCTTTGTCTATGTATACATGAACATAGAAATGCCCACACTCATATATATATTTATATACACATACATCCTCCTATACATACATAATTGTATGTATACATACATGTACACATATATGCACACATACATACACACACACACACACACACACATATATATATTCCTTTCAGCAATCCTCATACTGAGAAAAGTCTTATGAGTTACAATTATTGTTTTCCATGAAGGAATGTAAATACTTCAACTTTAATAAATTCCTTATGATTTCTTTTTCCTGTTTACCTTCTCACGCTTCTCTTGCTTCTTGTATTTGAAAGTCAAATTTTCTGTTCAGCTCGGGGTTTTTCATCAAGAATGCTTCAAAGTCCTTTATTTTATTTAATGACCATATTTTCCCCTGTAGCATTATGCTCAGTTTTGCTGGGTAGGTGATTCCTGGTTTTAATCCCAGCTCCTTTAACCTCCAGAATATCATATTCTAAACCCTTCTGTCCCTAAGTGTAGAAGCTGTGAGATCCTGTGTTATCCTGATTGTATTTCCACAATATTCAAGTTGTTTCTTCCTGGCTGCTTGTAATATTTTCTCCTTGATCTGGAAACTCCAGAAACTGGCTATAATATTCCTAGCAGTTTTCTTTTGGGGATCTTTTCCAAGAGGTTATTGGTGCATTCGTTCAACCTGTATTTTGCCTTCTCATTGTAACACATCAGGGCAATTTTTCTTGAGAATTTCTTGAAGGATAATTTCTAGGTTCTTTTTTTGATCATGGCTTTCAGGTAGTCCAATAATTTTTAAATTATCTCTCCTGGATCTATTTTCCAGGTCAGTGGTATTCCCAATGAGATATTTCACATTACCTTCTATTTTTTTTTTATTTCTTTGGATCTCTTTAATAGTATCTTTATTTCTCATAAAGTCACTAGCTTCCATTTGCTCCAATCTAATTCTGAAGGGATGATTCTCTTCAGTGAGCTTTTGAGATTCTTTTTCCATCTGGCAAATTTGGCTTTTTAAGGCATTCTTCTCCTCATTGGCTTTTTGAGCCTCTTTTGCCATTTGAGTTAGTCTATTATTTAAGGCGTTATTTTCTTCAGGCAGGTTGTTGACTCTCTTTTCATTATTTTCTTGCATAATTCTCATTTCTCTTCCCAATTTTTCCTCCACTTCTTTTATTTGGTTTTCAAAATCCTTCTTCAGATCTTTTATGGCCTATAGCCAGTTCATATTTTTCTTGGAAGTGTTTGGTGCAGAACTTCTGACTTCATTTTCTTCCTCCTGTTCCATGCTTTGATCCTTTTTGTCCCCAAAAAAGAAACCCAAAGTCGTATTGCTGTGCTTGCTTTTCTTCCTTTGCTAGCTCATGTTGCCACTCAATTACTTGACATCTGAGCTTTTTGACACAGTAGAACTCTGCTTCCAGAGTGGAGAACTTTGTCCCAAATTGCTGGGGTTTTCTCAGCTGCTGGAGCTATTAGTTGGGTGCCCTCTCTGAAACCTCCACTGGCTCTGGCACCTGGGCACGCACCCCAGGATCTCCACCCTATACAGCAATCCAGATCCAGGCAGGTTAAAGCAAAAGCAATTACCCTTCAGACTGGTCGCTTGGTCCCCCTACAATTTGCAGTCCGAGAGCTCTTTGGCATTTATGGGTTGATAATTCTGGAAACCACCACAGCTGCTGGTGATCCACTTTCCTGAGGTCCGCTCCAGCTGGCTGGTCAGGGGCTACCCTGAGGCTAAAACCGTGGGCTCACAAAGGGCTGGGCACAGCTCCCAGGGCAGTGATGGACCCTTCCTGTCTGCCTGTTGGGCTGCCTTCAGCCAGAGGTTTGTTTCTGCCACTTCGTGGGTTCTGTAGCCCTAAAGTTTGTTTAGAGTCATTTTTATAGGTATTTGAGATGGTTATGGAGGGAGCATATGGAATTTTCCTGCTTCTATGCCGCCATCTTGGCTCCACCTCCACTTGATAATTTCTTGAAAGATGGTGTCTAGACTCTTTTTTTTTTTTATTATATCTGTCAGGTAGACCAATATTTTTAAATTATCTCTCCTGGATCTATTTTTCAGGTCAGTGGTTTTTCCAATGAGATATTTCACATTGTCTTCTATTTTTTCATTTGTTTTATAGTATCTTGATTTCTCATAAAGTCATTAGCTTCCAATTGCTCCAATCTAATTTTGAAGGAATTATCCTCTTCAATTTTTTTTTCAAATATTCTCTTTCAAATTTTTGAAATTCCTTTTCCATCTGGCAAATTAGGCTTTTTAAAACATTCTTCTCCTCATTGGCTTTTTGGGCTTCTTTTGCCATTTGAGTCAGTCTACTTTTTAAGGTGTTATTTTCTTCAGTGTATTTTTGAGTCTCCTTTAGCAGGCTGTTGACTTGCTTTTCATGATTTTCTTGCATCATTCTCATTTTCTTCCCAATTTTTCCTCCACTTCTCTTACTTGATTTTCAAAATACTTCTTGAACTCCTCCATGGCCTGTAACTAGTTCATATTTTTCTTGGATGGTTTTGATGTAGGAGTTCTGACTTCATTGTTTTCCTCTTGCCCCGTGCCATGATCCTTTTTGTACCCAAAAATGATTCTATTGCCTGTTTGTACTTCTGTTGCTTGCTCATTTTGGCAGCCAATTACTTGACTTTTTGAGCTCTTTACCACGTTAGAACTCTGCTTCCAGAATGGAGAGAGTTATATCCCAAGTAGCTGGGGTTTTTGCAGCTGCTGGAGCTATTAGATGGGCACCCTTTCTATGGCCCTCACTCACTCTGGCCTCAGGACCACCACCCAAGACTGAGATCCATATCCAAGCAGGTCAAAGCAAAAGCAATTACCCTCTGAATGGTTTCTTGGTCCACCTACAATCTGCAGGCAGGAGCACCTGAAGCAGCCACATGGCAGTAGCTGCAGCCACCACACCTCCGCTACTTCTTGCTCCAGGGGCAGCAGCTGGACCGTGTTCCCCCCATTCCCAACAAAGTTCCACACTGATCTTTTACTTTGTCTTTGGCATTTGTGGATTGAGAAGTCTGGAAACCATTACAGGTGCTGGTGATTTACTCTAGTGAAGGTGGCTCCAGCCATGGCTGGTCAGGGCCTCCCTGGGTCTATAACCTTGGCTCAATCAGGACTGTACTCATCTCCCAGCATTCTGTGATAGACCCTTCCCACTGGCCTGCCTTCAGCAGCAGATTTGTTTCTCTGTCAATTTGTGGGTTCTGTATCTCTAAAGTTTGTTTAGAGTCATTTTTTACATGTATTGGAGGAGGTGTAAGCCAGAGCCATGTAGAAGTCCTGTTTCTACTCTGCCATCTTGTCTCCCCTTGTCCCCCCCCCCCCCATACTAATACATTGTTGGTAGAGTTGTGAAATGATATAGACATTTTGGAAAGCAATTTGGCATTATTCAAGTAAAGTGACGAAAATATCCCTACACTTTGAACCAGAGACTCCATTACTTGGAATAAATCCTAAGAAAGCCATTGATAAGAACATAGCTACCATATCCATTAAGATATTTGCAGCAGCACTTTTTGTGAAAACAGAATTAGAAACAAGGTAATGCCCATCACTTGGGGAATGGCTAAACAAATTCTATTGTACATGAGCACAGTAGAATATTACTGTGTTATAAGAAGGCATCCAGGTGGCACAGTGGATAGTGCCATGCCTGGAGTCAAGAGAACTCATCTTTATGAGCTCAAATCTTGCTATAGACACTTACTAGTTGGGTGACATTGGGTAAGTTGCTTAAATCTGTTCACTTCAGTTCTTCATCTGTAAAAATCTGGAGAAGGAAATATCAAACCACCTTCATATCTTTGCCAAGAAAACCCCAAATGGGGTCATAAAGAATTACACATGACTAAAAAATGACTGAACAACAACAAAATGTAAGAAATAATATATGTGATTAATAAGAGAAGAATGATATCTACATGATTGATGCAGAGTAAAGTAAGGAGAGTTAAGAAAACAATATATACAATACCTATAATGATTAATTAGAAAGAATAACCACACAAAATAAATAAAAGTGAATATAATAGAATTATAAAGGTTAGGGATGACTCAAATGAAGACACAAGAAGACACTCTCAACTCATTTCTGTCTGGAGGTGGGAGTTTTACAAAAGTTAAATGTTGCCACTTAAAAAATAAAACAATTTTTTCAATATATTGATCAGTTGTGCTTATTTTTTTCCTTTATAAAATACTATTTATTATATGATAGCTCTCTGGAAGGGAGAAGGGGAGGGATTCTGGGGATAACTAAAATAAAAAAAAACCCAGAAGATATCAATAAAAATTTATTTAATAAATTTAAAAACACATATTATCAAAGTTTGAAAAACTATTTTAAAAACTTCTAAAAATCCTACTATAGAAAGTTGAAAGATCAGTTTTTGGAAGGAGAGATATGGAGGAGGGTGAGAATAAGTGCTGTTTTGGACATGATGAATTTGAAATGCTAATAGTATCTGTATAGAAATGTTTAGAAAGCTGTCAATTATTCAACATTAGAGTTTAGTAGAGAGATGAGGACTGGATAAAGAGGTTTGAGAGTCAGTTACATAAAGATCATGATTGATCTCATAACAGTTGATGAGCTTACCTAGATAGTAAAGAAAACTCAGAGGACTCAAGACATAATCTTGGATGCCAGACACCTGTAATGGGAATGTAAATTTTTAAGATCTTCCCTGCCCCTAGGCTAAAGTGCACCTGGAGCCTGGGGTGGGAGGCTTGTTTTTCAGTAGATACTTCTTGATTGGACAGTGAGTCAATAAGGTTGTTACATCCTCTGAGCCAGAAGAAGGCTATATAAGCCCTGGTGTGTAGCTTTGTTTTGGGGCTCACTTTGAGAAGTGTTCTGTGATTTGATCAGATGAAACTCTGGGAAGCCATTATTGAGAGCCCCCGGATTTGAAAAACCCAGATGTTGATTGGGTATGGATGTAATGGTTGGACAGTTTGGAAATCTGTCTACTTGATCTGTTTCTGTCTTGATAATTCTGTCTGTATACTCTGAAGTTCGGGGTGCTGACCTTTTCCCCCTGAACTAGGTAAATGATACATGTTTGACTGATTAAAGTAAGCTTGTCAACCTATTTTGAGTTGCTTTCCTTTAACAAAGCAGATCTAAGAAACTGTGTTGGCAGCAAATCCTGGGGACACTGGGGTGCTTGCTGCTACAACACTGTAAGTGAGCAGGAGATAAATGAATATTTAGAAAAGAAGATTGAAAAGTCGTACTCAGACACGTAGGACAACAAAGAAAGACCAATGTCATGAAAGTCAAGGCAAGAGAAAGACTATCCAAATATCCAAGACATGCCACAACTGCATAGAATTTAAGTATAATGAAGACTGAGAAAACACCATGGGATTTAGCAGTTAAGAGATCATTAGAAATTTTGGAGAAAGAAGATTCAGGTGGCATTGGAAACCAAATTTCAAAGTGTTAAGAACTGAATGGGAAGTGATGAAATAGAAATATTTTGCATAGATACTTTTCTCAGGGGTTTAAATACTAAAGGGAGAAAAGATATGGAGTTAGCTTGAGGTGATTATATGTCCAAGTGGAGATGTTTTTTTAAAGATGGAGGTAGGGGGAGCCTGGAATGTTTGTAGGTATCACAGAAGGATGTAGTGTGTAAGGAGAGATGGAAGGTGAGAGAGAATGGAAATGATATCAGGGACAAGTTCCAGGAGGAGAGAGAAGGAGAAGAGAGGTAGAACATAAGAATATAAGTAGAGGGCATGACCTTGACTAGGAAGAAGGGTGTCCTTTCTTCTAGACTGGAGAAAAACAACAGATGATAGGGAACAATATTTGAGATGTGCAGTAGGGGAGAAGAGGGAAATCATAGCTGGGGACTTCTAGTTTCTTGGTAAAAAAAGAAGAGAGGTCCTCTACTGAGAAAGTAGGGGAAGGAGATGGGGCCTTGGGAGGAGAAGAGATAGAGCAATGGTCAGAGAAGAATTAAAGAATTGCCATCGGAGCAGGTAGGTGGTGCAGTAAATAGAGCACCAGCCCTGGAGTCAGGAGGACCTGAGTTCAAATTTAGCCTCAGATACTTAATACTTACTAGCCGTGTGACCTTGCGCAAGTCACTTAACCCTAATTGCCCTGCCTTCCTCCCTCCAAAAAAAAAGCAAAAAAAAAAAAAAAAAGAATTGCCTTAGAGTATTGAGGACCTGGATCATTTTGTATTACATATGTGGGATTGGGAAAAGGTACACAGTGGGTAGCCTAGCTTTTGGTTTTGGTGAGGCATGACAAGGGAGCAAGGGATTCCAGGTTCAACCATAAGGTCAGTCACAGGGTTAAGACTGTGAAGGAAGGAAAGTGAGGCCATAGGTGATGATCTGTTAGAACAGGAATTGGTGGAAGGAATAGAGATCATGACTGAAGATGCATAATAGGTTTAAGAGGATCAAGGAAGAGGGAGAGGTAGAATGAGAGGAGGATATGTCAGATGGAAACTTTTAGAACTCTAGATCATGGAACTCACACAATTATGTGTGATGGTGAGGTGAAAGGTATAGCTATCCCTATGAATGGCTGATATGGAATGAGTTTATAGGAGTTGGGGTTGATGAACTGTGGAGCCAATGTGTTTCAGGGGATTATCAAGACATAAAGTCTCCAAGTATGAAGCTTAGCATTGGGATGAAGAAGACTTTGAGTCAGATACTGAAGTCCTTAAGAAGGAAGGAAAATTAAATGGAAGTCACTAGGTGACTTTAGAGAAGATCTGAACCATATGACAGAGTAAGATTGGAAATCCAGAAAGAGGGAGGAGAGGTTACTAAATGATAGTAGCAAAGATGTGGCCTATAAGTGGCAGCAAATAGCCCAGTGTTGGGCTAAGGGAAGTCTAGATTTATCAGTTCTCTGCTTTGGTGCTTGGTAGTTCAGTGCCCAAGGACTTTTTTTTTTTAATTTCATTCTTTCTGCATAGGGCATTTCATTATTGATTTGCTGTGCCACCAAAAGGAATATATTCCTTATAACTCACAAAGGGTCTTAGCTTGGGTACTTTTGTGTGTTATAGTTACTGTATCTTATCACCTTACCAGGCTGAGGATCTCTATTGGGCATTTCCCCCAGTGCTTCCCAAAATGATCTGAAAAAAGAAGATGCTTAATAAATGTTAGCTCTTGTTATAGTTCTGCATTGGAGATACAGAGCAATTGAATAGGAGTTGAGGAAAACATTCTCATTTCTCAAACAGAGCCCTCCAGAAAATTAACAGAGAAATACTCAGGAATCTGTGTCGTTTGCTTTGGTCTTGTGACCAGTCATTTTCCTGGAATCATTCTATGCTTTGGAACACATGCAAGACCATGGTCCATTGCTCCCTTGTGTAACTTTGGCAAGAACCAAAAAGTAATTGAAGACAGTGTCCTAATAGTTATATGAGAATCATAGAATAGTCTCAGAATTCTTAAAGCTGGGGAGCCCTTAGGGGTAAGGCCCAGAGAAGGGAAGAGCTTTGTCCAAGGTCTCACAAGGAACCTTCAGATATTTATCTTATGGGCAAAAAAGAAAGAAAAGGATCCTTTTCTTTTATTTTTCCAGCTCTCTACATGAAATAATTTAAATGGAACTGTTTTCTTTTACAGATTTACACATTATTGGTAGTAATGTGGCAGAACCAGGACTAGAGTCCAGATCTATTGATGTCCTATCTGGTGTTCTCTCTCTCTCTGTCTGTCTCTCTGTCTCTGTCTCTGTTTCTCTCTTCCTCCCTCCCTCCCTCCTCTCTTTGCCCCTTCTCTTTCCTCTCTCCCCCCTTCCTTCTGTCTCCTTTCTTCTTTTTGTCCCTTCTCCCCTCTCCCTCCTTATATCCCTCCCCCCTCCACTTTTCCACCAGGAACTGTGATTTAATTTTCATAGAAAGTTCAATGTGAGGGATTTCCTTTAACAATTCTGATCGGCATTTGCCTCTAATTTACAGTCTTAGAGAGTTGCCTGGAATCCAAAGATGGGTGATTTGCTTAATGTCATATAGCCAGCACATGTCAGAGGTCAGACTTGAACCCAAGGCTTCCTAACTCTCTCTCCACTCCGTCATGCTGCCTGTCTGGCAATCCTCTTTCCATTACATCAAGCTGTATTCACAGAAGTCACTTGTCTACTCCAATGACACATGTTGTTATCAGGATACTGCAACTAGCTGGGTGATGAGTAAGTAGATACTGTTTGGAGATGTTCCTGTTTGGGTATTCAGGTAAAGAGGAGATGGTTATGATGTTAAACAGTAATACACTTTAAAAATAGTGTTTGTGGGGGAATGGGAGTGGATTGGCCAACTGAGATTGCCTCTTTGTCTGAAACCACTAGACATCTTCATTTTCCTTTGTCACCAGTTTATTTGGAGCTCAAAAAATGCCTTCTCAGGACATTTTATGTTTTGAAGGAGAAAAGTAATGCTTCCTTTGACCAAAAAGAGGTGTGACTTCAACAACACACAAACATTTAGTCTGACATATTCACCAGTGCAGTCTTGGGGAGTTCAAGAGTTAGCCGCAAAATGCTGAGCTTGATAAGTTTGGGTTGTGTGTATGTGGGTATTTTTTTTTAATGGCAAAGATGTATGAGGGTTGTCTCCTAAGCAAAAAATAAACAAATGCCCACTCTCAGACATTTGTGCTCATAACACGATTTTTAGCATGTGAATTGGGTCCTGAGAGATTAAAGACAGCTGGCTCACACCATAGTGACCATGGAGAAGAACAGTGTAGGGTGAGACTTGAAGGGAATCTAAACAGTGTGACTGGTCACAGACAGTAATTAAGGAGCGCAGCAGTAGCTGCAGATTCCTCTCAAGGAAACACTATCTTTTCTTCATTTTGTTGACACAAAGATACCAAAAGGGTCTAAGAAAGATTGAAAGGAGGGATGGGAAGTGCTGTAATTCTTTCTTACTGTGAAATTTGCAAAAATCAGATACTCCCAAGGAGGGAGTAGCTCCAAGCCACCAAAAGGCATTGCTAAATGAGTTCTGAATTATTGAAGAGCAGCAACTAAGGGGCTTTTCTTTTTTAAAGCCACAGGCCTCAAATTCTCAGTGATACACCACCACAAAATCATACTTCTGTATTTGTTTAAAATAAAAGATTTCCATTAAATTATTTCATGTAGAGAGCTGAAAAAAAAAGAATTCTTTTCTCTCCTTTTTTGGCTATAAGGAAAATCTCCAAAGATTACTCTGTGGGGAGGGCTGGGGGTGGGTGGGCAAGGACTTTTAAGAATAGCTTTATGAAAGGATTTTATCCTTTTATAGAATTTTCCATTCAGAATTAATATGTGAAAATATTTCAATGGAAAAGAATTATTCCTATACTGGGTCACATTTTACTTTCAGCTGTGCACACATTCTAAGCGGTAGGAGGTAGAGTTTTCAATCATTCACTCAGCAAACACTTATTCAGTATTTACATGTCCTGCCCCCCTCTCCCTTCCAAATCACTATACTAGATTCTAGGGGAGATATAAAGGTTCAATACAATGTTCTCCTTTTTCCCCCCAATGAGCCTGTAGTCTAATAGGTAAGTTATATTACATGTGCACAGATGGCAGATTAGAATATAAGTGTACAAGAGAAGTGTAAAGTACTATGAGATCAGATAAAAGAGAAATCATTTCTATGTGAGGTGAGAACGTTAGGCAGTTAAGAGAGGTAGGGATCTGAGAAGGAACCATAGAGGAAATAGCACTGAAACTGGGTTTTAAAGGTTAAGATGTTACCAGACAGAGATTGGGAGAATCTGAGTCACTTCTGGAATAAGGATCGGCACTGTTACAATAGTCAGTTTCTCATATGTGTGGGTATACATATATACACACACATATGTATGTATGTACATATATCTCTATCTATCTATCTATCTATCTATCTATCTATCTATCTATCTATCTATCTATCTATCTATCTATCTAGATATGGAGTAAGAGGTTAACATGCATTTTGGTTTTAGGGGTATCCACAGGAATGTCCTTTGGGAATCCAGATCCTAGGGCAGACCCCACTTCACCTCCACCCTATTTATATGGAGATGCAATCAGGTGAAAATGAACATGGAGTTCAACCAGGTAAGTGAAGAGTCACAAAGGGGGAATGTGCAGCCAGAGGGTTTGGAAGTGGGCGGTGGGGGCAGGGAGAGGGGAATCAGCAGTGCTTCTGTATTAGCAATGATGGTGGGTGTGATTTATGAACTAACTGCATTTGAGAAATCCAGGTCCTTTGTAGCATCATCTTCAACTGCGTTTTTAAAATGCACTTGACAGCTTGAAGCAGCTTCCCATTAATTTTCTCATGACTAAATAGCTAATTTGGCTATGTAAATTTACAAAGAGTGACATATGAAACTTGGGGGTGCAGCTACATTTTTCCTTTCTCCCTGAATGCAGTATTTGGCTAAGCTTTCTCCTTAAGGTAAAGTGAGGTAAGGTAAGAGATTACATGACATATTGGCCTTGTTCCATAATCAAGAGGAGCCAGCTTTAGGTCCAAATATAGCAGATGTCTTCCCTGTGATTCACATATTACCTAGAACTCTTTGGCTTCCTGGAATTTTTCATTAAAAACTCCAAGTTCTTCAGCAATAACTTCCAACCACAAAATTCTCTAAGACCCAAAAGTCTTTCAATGTTTAAAGTGTCCTTGGCTGGGAGATGACTTCTTAAAAATTCCAGCAATAGTCACAAATGTCTCTTTCTATGATGAGTCAGGGCAGTCAGTGCCGGAATTCTCCTCAGCTGGTCACGTGCAGGATGCCCATTCAGGTAGAGCTCCATGTCTATCTATCTGATTCTTGTGAGACTCATCACAAAAGCTCTAATCTGCTCTTCTGAATCCCTCCCCCACACAGCTGCCAAACACATATTAGCAAAACAGAGGTCTGGCCATGCCACTCTCCAGCTTAGAAAGGCTTTGCTTGCTCCTTATTGCCATCAAGATATTATAGCCAACAAGAGACTAAAAACCTGAGGTCTGTATATGCCCTTGGACAGATTTCAGGGGAAATCCATGAACTTGGATGAGGAAAAAATTACATATTTTCAGAAACCTTTGGTTTTCTTTTTACTCCTGTGTATTTTATTTTATGCTTTTAAAAATATTATTTTGAGGGGTGGCTAGGTGGCACAATGAATAGAGCACCGCCCCTGGAGTCAGAAGGACCTGAGTTCAAATTCAGCCTCAGACACTTAACACTCACTAGCCATGTGACCTTGGGAAAGTCTCTTAACCCCGATTGCCCTGCCTTCCCCCCTCCAAAAAGTAAAAAAAAAAAAAATTAAAAAAATACTATTTTGAGTAGAGGTCCATAGGCTTCACCATAACACTTAAGGGATCCAGGACACACAGAAAAGTTAAGAACATATGCTTTAGGATAAAATAGAAATTCCTCCCTTTGGCATTCATAGCTCTTTACAATCCAGTTCTGGATTATCTTTCCAGGCTGATGCTGTGTTCCACCTTCCTCACGCTCTTACTCTGCATTCCAACCAACCTGCTCTACCTGCAGTTCCCTGTGTATGACATTCTGCCTTCTACTTCTACACCTTTGCACTAGCTGCCCCCCCCCCCCCCCCCACCCCCCCCCACGCCCCCCCCCACACCCTCTTCCTGGAATATTATTCCTCCTCATCCCTCACTCTTGGAAGCCCAAGCTCCCTTCAGAACTCAGCTCAAGTGCCATGTCTTACACTTGACCTTTCCTAATTCCAATTCAATCTAATCAGATAAATATTAAGTGCCTACTATGTGTCTGGCATTATATTGAGCAGTGGGAATACAATTAATAAAAAAGAAAGACATTCCTGCCCTCAAGAAGCTTACAATCTAATGTGGACATGTTGAGGTTGGGGTTTGGGGGTGTTGGAGACCCCAAAATATTTATGTTCTGGGTCCTACCCAATAAATTCGACTCAAACCTTCTCTCAACCAATGTAAAGCAAAGTTTATTAAAGATTCACCATAATGGGTGGACTCTTAAGGAACTTGAGCATTTGTGATGCTTGTGTTGACAAGCAGACTAGATTGAGTCTCAGCTATGTGAGCTCCGAGGTAGACAATCTGAGCTACTTCATGGAGGAAAGACAGCTCTAATACAGAAAGAGTGTGGGTGGGATCTAGGGGGGGTCTAGAGAAGGGGTTTAGGGTGGGTCAGGAGGAGTCTAAGGAGGATCTGGATGGGACTGAGGTCAGACTCCAAGAACCAAGAGGATGGGATTAAGGGTGGGAAGTAGCTGAAGGCTACCTGGACTTAACAAACAAAGAAGGGCTAAACTAGGTTAAGGATAACCGAAATTCAGTCATGGTGATAATGGAAGGCTTATGGCCTCAGGTTGAATGACCGATCCAGTGGGAAGATTCAAGGAGTGCAGAGACTCCCCTCTCAAACAAATGGGACCCAAATTCCTTTGGGGTAAAAGGGCAAGGGTTTCAGCTTCTGAAATTGCTTCCCGTTGGCAAAGAGCTGTCCTTGCCTCTCTGGGTCCCGTTCAAGGGGTCAGACTTCAGAACTTGGCTGATACCAGGTCCAGATGGAAGAGTCAAAGAGTTCAAAGGGGTTCCCAGAGACCCCATCAGGTAGATAGCCCACAAAAGGGCAGGAAGGGACATCAGGGGGTTCCAGGGTTTAGGCATCCTGTTCCATGGCCCAGGCATAGCAGCTGATATAAAGTGGAGTTAATGACCATCCAGGTTCCATCCTCTATGATGGAGGGCTTTGGGTGGAGTTCTTCCAATCCTCCAATCAGCAGGGAGAGGAGGCTGAGGAGGGTGGTATATATAAAGGCTGAATTAGCAACCTGATGAGATTAGAAGTGAGGGGCCTCTTCTTCTGTGGTATTGAAACTAGGTAGAGCAGCAGATGTGAAGTAGAATTCCTTCTCTTAGAATTTCTTCCTCCAACAAGAAAGTACTTTGCATTTAGCTTGCATGTATTTTGTATCTGAGGGGTAGGGTGGTAAAATATGTAAAGAACAAAAGTCCTGCCTCCTACACATACTGATGGTATGACCCTGGACAAACAAACCTCTCGAGCCCCAGGCCACTCTGGGAGATTACTAGATGCAATATAGATAGAGGAGTTCTCTCTCCTCACTGGGAGTTCCCTATGCTGGTAAAATCAGATATCATAGATACAGTAAACACATAGGAAACTTGAGTGTTCATCTGAATTCCCTACTCACTTAGCCCCACCCTGCAGTGTAGTATAAGGTGAAGTAAACCAAGTTAAGCCTTTATATGACCTATTTGCAGTTGGAGTCCAAATTATAGCAGATATCTTCTTGATGATTCATATGTTAGCCAGAACTCTGGCTTCCTATGATCCTAGTAAAAACTATAAGTCATTTAGCAATAGCTTTCAACAAGGGCCTTTATATAGGCCCTTATGCATAGATGTATAAGCACATACACATCAATGTTTATATTTATGTGCACACACACGTATATTAGTGGTTGTTCAGTCATTACATTCATGCACGACTCTTTTGTCCCATTTGTGTTTTTCTTGACAAAGATAACTGGAGTGGTTTGCCATTTCCTTCTCTAGTTCATTTTACAGAGGAGAAAACTGAGGCAATCAGGGTTAAGTGACTTGCCTAAGATCACACAGCTAGTAAGGGTCTAAGGCTAGATTTGGACTCAGGAAGATGAGTCTTCCTGACTTTAGGTCTGACACTTTGTGCACTGTGGTGCCATCTAGCTATATACATACATGTGTGTATGTGTATATGTTTGTGTATGTATATGTATACACATATGTGTGTATAGGCATATATGTATATGCACAGGTTTAGAGGTATATGTATATTGTGTATTTGTACACACAATATATATTATATAGTGTGTATATCTTTAGTTGTCTGTGTATGTGTTTTCTCCCCTCAGTAGGATTCTGGTGTCTTGATGACAAGGACTGTTTTCCACTTTTATCTTCATATGTACCCTCAGTGCCTAGCATGGTAGCTGGCATACAGCAGGTGCTTAATGGGTGCTTTTCATACTGAATGTTGTTGTGCTGAGGACATATACTAGATAATCACACCACGGAGAAAAGCAGGGAGGGAAATCATGTTCCAAAGTGCCATGATCACGTGCAAGGCCTTTCTCAATCTTTTCTATAAAGTGCCCCCTTTTCCCCTCTGGGTCTACTGTCAAGAGGGAGTTTTTCTGGGAGGCCTTGGGACAGCAGAGAAGGTCATTCAGGCTTATGCCCTAGATGAAGATTCTCCTAAAGCTCACTAAAGGCTGCAAAAGAAAAGAAAAGGAAGATATCCATTTTCTGCCCTCAGTGGGTCACTTGGTAGCAGGTACACATTAAGCAGCATGGCCTCTAGTCCAACCCAGTGGCTGGTCAGAGAGCTTGGTAGCCTGGAACAGGCTCCTATTAACTTCCTCATGGCCGGATTAGCTGCACAAATTTACCAGGAGTGACAAATAAAAGTTGAGGGTCTCCCTTTCTCTGCCCTTCCTTCTGAAGAGGTTACCCATAAAGAGGGTTAGGGTTGCTCTGGAGACCCCAAAATAACAACACGCTGGGTGCTGCCTAATGAATTCGGCTCAAGTCTTCTCTCAGCCAAAGTAAAGTAAAGTTTATGAAAAGTTCGCTTGCATTAGACACAGAATAAGCCTGTGCTAGGTCATTCTGTGGTGCTTTCCCTATTCTATGGCACTCTCACAAACATGGAGACAAGATGGGGTCTTATCTACTGAAGGTTGTGGGAGGAATCTAGGGATGGTCTAGAGCAGGAGTTTGGGGAGGGTCTTCAGGAGGATTAAGAAGTGATTAAGAGTGGGAAGCCACCTGGGGACTACAGACAATGGTGGGCTAGGCCAGTTCAAGGGTGGGAAGTCTAGTAACAGACTTGCCTCATTAAATGGGATGATTTAATCAAGAGTCCAAGGGAGGTTCCCAGAGCCTGTACCTCAAGGACTCAAGGAGAGCTCGAGGGGGCTCCCAGAGCCCATACCTCATCACTACCTTTAATAATAATAGGAACTTACATTTCTCTAGCCTTTTAAAGTTTATGGAGCTTTTCCCTCCTGGCAACCCTGTTAAACAGGCAGTACAAGTGTTTTTATTCCCATTTTACCTAACAGGAAACTGAGGCTGAGAGTGTCTTGGCCAAGGTTACAGGACTGCTAAGTATGTGAGGTGAGATTCCCAACCCGGGTCTCCTGCCTTTGAATCTGCCACTCCTTCCCTTATACACCCTGCAGCACCCAGTGACCTCCCTAGTAGCTGCCATAATGAGTATTTTTTTTTTTTAATGTGTATCATCAAGAATTTTTCTGCTGTGGCTTGCCTGGCTTATATAGTTTCTCAAATACATCCTGCTCTTCTCTGAGTCTTTGCTCATGCTTCTTCCTACCCCTCTCTGCTCATGTGATCCTTACCTATTCTGTAAGGCAAAGTTCAAATCTTCCCTTCTCTGGAAAGAGCTCACCCAGCCTCGGTGAACTCTCTCCTCTATTACATGTACAATCTGTTCCACTCACTTGTCATTCGTCTCATCCTCTGCTGCCTTACAGGCTTCCTTATCTTTGTGTGTATATTATCTTTTCATGCATGTATGTATGTCTTGTCTCCCAACTAGATTATAAATTCCTTGAGGTTAAGGACCTTATGTTTGCAATCCCTATGGAACTTAATACAGTGATTTTTTCTTTTCACATGGGAGGTATTAAAAAAAAAGTTGATTGATTGCTAATATAGCGCTATATTTAACCAGCCCTGTGTGAAAAAAGGCATGCATATCTTTGAGGGCTATTCCTGGAAATCATCTTGGCCTGGTTCCTTTTACACAAGGTCTGAGCAACAATCTGTCCTGAAATTCTTGCTATTGATGACCCAGGCCCAGAGAGAATGTGTTTCCAGAAAAGGAAAAGGTAGCATCCCAAGGGAAAGGCTTCATGACTACAAAAAAATCTTGCCAGCTGAAATGAGCTCTTTGATTTTGTTTCAGTTTATACATGGGGAATGATGGTAGTTAAGGTTGAGCACATCATCAAGCAAACATCTCTTCTTCTGTCTCCCTAACACAGGCAGTGTAGAGTCACAGAATGTGAATTAAGTGGGACTCAGGAGGCCAGTTTGGTGACCATACAAGTTGATTCATTGCTTTAGGACACAACTTCCTGAGGGGATTAGATTTTGTGATTTCTAAGGATCTCTCAGCTCCATGAGAGTCCTAATGTTATCTAGAAACTCTGACTTTGAAAGACCTGAGAACCCTTAACAGTGCATGACAAGCCAAGGTTCCAGAGAGCTGGTGATGAAACATCCACCTTCTGACACAGAAGTCGGACTCTGGGTCGAGATGGAGACACGCATTTTTGGACACATCCAACAGCAAGATTTGATTTGCTTGACTGTATCTTTGTTACATACATTTTCTTTTTCTTTTCTTTTTTTGTTCAATGGAACAACAGAAAACAAATACTTGTTCATTGAAAATGAATTAATTAGGAAAAAAACAAGCAAGCCTGTGTCTCGGTGCCTGCCTATTGATTGAAAGAAGCTGGGTCAGCAAGAATGCTATAGATTCGAGCTTCACACAGGTAGTGTCAGTGAGGACTTCTTAGGTGTCGTATAGAAAGAACACAGGGCTTGATAGGGATTGTAAGTAGCCAGGATGCTTCTTGAGGGGAGTAAAAAAATTATTTTTTACTTTGTATCCTCAGCTCTTAACACAGCATTTTATAAATATTTGCAGAATTGCATTGGTGTCAAGAGACCTGAAGTTGAATCCTGGCTATGCCATTTTTTGACTGTGTGACACTGGATAGATCATGCTACCTCTCTGGGCCTCTGTTTCAACTATAAAATCTTAAGGACTTTCCCAGCTCTAAATTTTATGATCCTCAACCCAAAATGTAAAAATGTAATAAAAACATCTTTAATTTCCAGAGCCTTCAGTAAATCCTTCATGCATTTTTCAACATTTTCAGCCTGTTACTTTTTTGAATAACTGATTTAATAGACCTATGACTTAACTGTTAAAATTATTCTTCCTTTTGTTTGTCTTTAGGTGCTTTTCTTCAAATTAATCACCCAAGTCTGTGTTCATGCTCTACATTCTCTCCATGAGTTTTTATAATATTCAGTAATTATCTCCTTGTCCTTTTTTCCTCCAGATTGTCCATAGGCTTGTCTGTAGGTGGCACAGTGAATAGAGCACTGCATGTATAAATATAAAACTATGTATATTGTATAAAATTATACATACATATATATAATTGCAGATTTCTTACTACAACAAAGTCCAAGAGTCAGAAAAATCGGAGTTCAAATCTGGCCTCAGATACTGACTAACTGGGCAATCTTGGGTAAACCTTTTAACATGTCTGCCTTGGTTTCTTCAACTGTAAAATGGGGGTGATAAATGCCTCTACCCCACAGGGTTGTTAAGGGGATTCAGTGAGATATTTGTAAAATACTTAAAAAAAATATTCAACATACAGTAGGTGCTTAATAAATGCTTGTTCTTTCCCCTTCTTGTTCTCAAATAGCAGCCCCACATTTCTTTTGGTCATTTGATTACCCTCTTCTTGACTCTTTCCATCTCTATTATTTTCTAGAGGGTTAAAAGCAGCATGGGGACAGCTAGGTAGCACAGTGGATAGAGTTTGAGGCCTGGAGTCAGGAAGACATCTTCATGTGTTCGAATCTGGTCTCAGATACTTATTAGTTGTGTAACCTGGGCGAGTCCCTTAACCCTGCTTGTCTCTGTTTCCTCATCTGCAAAATAAGCTGGGGAAGGAAATGGCAAATCAGTCCAGTACCTCTGCCAGGAAAATTCCAAATGGGGTCATGAAGAGCTGGACACAACTGAAAAACACAAACCAATGAAAAAGCACCATAAATGATTCTAGGTTCAGAAAAATAATGATTAAAAACATTTTTTTTTTACCAGTAAGATTATGTTTTCTTTTGTTTCCAACCTAATTCCTTGGACTTTTTAAAGTAATGACCCACTTCTCTAAATGTCTAGATTTTTTTTTTTAGAAGTTTACAAAATGATTGTTTTTGAAACATCACACTCAACAAACACTTGTTAAAAACCTACTATGTGGGGAGGAGAAACAGGACTTCTGCAGGGCTCAAGCTCCCACCTCCTCCAATTCATGTAAAAGGTGATTCTGAACAAACTCTGGAGCTACAGAACCCACAAGATGACATCTTATACGTATATTTCTAATATATAGTTTTATATTTATAGATACACACATCCACACATATGTACATATATATATCATACATATCATAAATGTTTATTGTCCACACATATAAAGTGCTAAACCAAAAGAATAGTTAGAATATTAAATTCTGCTACAAAATTGATCATAACTAGCATATAAAATAAATAGCTACATTTGATATAACAAAATTTGATTTAAAAATAAGGGGAATCGAAGATACAATTCAAGTCAATTCAATTCAGTATTTTAACATAATCTATTATGTAAAAAGCACTGGATACACAAACACAAAAGGGAGATAGCCCCTTCCCTCAAGGAACTTATATTCTAAAGGGGTGAAACATACATGTTGAAAGTATTTTTAAGCTATGTCTTTCCTATATTGTAATTTTGAATTTTTTGGACCTCAAGTGTAAGATTTAATATTTATCTCCATTAAATTTTATTTTAATAGGCAAACCAACATTCTGACTTATGAAGGCAACTAGGTGGCATAGTGAATAGCTTCCTGGACCTGGAATCAAGAAGACTAAAATTCAAATCCTATCTCAGATACTTATTAGCTTTGTAACCCCAAGCAAATAACCTACCCTCTCTGAGTCTCAGCATCCTCATCTGTAAAATGGTCATAATAAAAAGACATACTTCACAGGTTTATTATGAGCATAATTTGTAAAGCCTTTTCAAACCTTAAAAGTGCTATATAAATATTATTTTATTTTTTATTAAATTTAATTTTAGTTTTCATCATTCATTTCCACAAGAAAATGTTTACAAAGTTTCTCCCCATCTTTTCCCTGCCCCCTTCCCCCAATCTGCTCTCTCCTATATCCTCCCCTAAGCTCCTCTGACTTTCTAGTAGGGAAAGATGGATTTCTATACCCCAGGGCCTGCATAGCTTATTTCCCAGTTGCATGCAAAATTTTTTTTAAACATTTGTTTTTAAAAACGTTGCTTTCCAGATGCTTTCCCTTCTTCCCTCCTCACTCACCCCCACTGGGAAGATAAGCAATTCAATATAAGTTGTACGTGTGTCCTTATGCAAAATGTTTCCATAGTGGTTATATTGTGAAAAGCTAACCATATTTCCCTCCATCCTATCCTGCCCCCCCCATTCTATTCTCTATCTTGACCCTGTCACTTTTAAACATATGTGCTTCTAACTATTCTCTCCCCCAACCTTCCCTCCTCTCCATCATCCCCCCTCTTATCCCTTCCCCCCCCCCCCCTCCTTTCGGGCAAGCAAGCCAACACAATGAGTGTGTATGTTATTCTCTCCTTAAGCCAAATTCAATGAGAGTAAACTTGACCCATTCCCTGTCACCTTTCTGCTCTCCCCCTCAATTGTAATAGTTTTCTCTTGCCTCTTTTTTATGATATAATTTACCCTATTCTATCTCTCCTTTTCTCCTTCTGTCATTATATTCCTCTCTCACCTCTTAATTTTATTTTTTAGATATCATCCCTTCCCATTCAACTGATCCTGTGGCCTCTGTCTATGTATACATGTACATATATATATATATGTATATATATACACACACACACTCACATATGCATCTATACACATATACACCCTCCTATACATACATATATATACATATATATATGTATGTATACATATATACATATATTCCCTTCAACTATCCTCATATTGAGAAAAGTCTCATGAGTTATAATTATTGTTTTTCCATATAGGAATATAAATAGGTAAACTTTAATAGGTTCCTTATGATTTCTTTTTTTCTGTTTACCTTTTCATGTTTCTCTTGCTTCTTGTATTTGAAAGTCAAATTTTTTGTTCGGCTCTGGTTTTTTCATCAAGAATACTTGAAAGTCCTCTATTTCATTGAATCACCATATTTTCCTCTGAAGCATTGTACTAATTTTTGCTGGGTAGGTGATTCTTGGTTTTAATCCCAGGTCTTTTGACCTCCAGAATATCATATTCCAAGCCCTTTGATCCCCTAATGTAGAAGCTGCTAGATCTTACTTTATCCTGATTGTGTTTCCACAATTCTGAAATTATTTCTTCCTGGCAGCTTGTAATATTTTATCGTTGACCTGGGAGCTCTAGAATTTGGCTATGATAATCCTAGGAGTTTTTTTTTTTGGGGGGGGGATCTTTTTCAAGAGGTGATTGGTGAATTCTTTTAATTTCTATTTTGCCCTCTGGTTCTAGAATATCAAGGCAATTTTCCTTGAGAATTTCTTGAAGAATGATGTCTAGGCTCTCTCTCTCTCTTTTTTTTTTTGCATTTTTGGAGGGCAATTGGGGTTAAGTAACTTGCCCAAGGTTACATGGCTAGTTTTTTTGTGTGGGTGTTAAGTGTCTGAGTCTGGAACTGAACTCGAGTCCTCCTGACTCCAGGGCTGGCACTTTACTCACTTTGCCACCTAGCTGCCCCTTAGGCTCTTTTTTTGATCATGGCTTTCAGGTAGTCCAATAATTTTAAAATTATCTCTCATGGATCTATTTTCCAGGTCAGTGGCTTTTCCAATGAGATATTTCACGTTTCCTTCTATTTTTTCAGCTTTTTGGATCTGTTTTATAGTATCTTGATTTTTCATAAAGTCATTAGCTTCCATTTGCTCTAATCTAATTTTGAAGGAATTATTCTCCTCAGTGAGCTTTTGAAATTCCTTTTTCCATCTGGGCAATTTGACTTTTTAAGGCATTATTCTCCTCATTGGCTTTTTGGGCTTCTTTTGCCATTTGAGTTAGTCTATTTTTTAAAGTGTTATTTTCTTCAGTATTTTTTTGGGTCTCTTTTAGCAGCCTGTTGACTTGTTTTTCATTATTTTCTTACATCACTCTCATTTCTCTTCCTAATTTTTCTTTCTCTTCTCTTACTTGATTTTCAAAATCCTTCTTGAGCTCTTCCATGGCCTGTATTCCAATTCATATTTTTCTTGGAAGCTTTTGATGCAGGAGTTTTTATTTCACTGACTTCTGGTTCCATGTTTTGATCCTTTTTGCCTCCAAAAAAGAATTCTATGGTCTGATTGTGTTTCCTCTGCTTGCTCATCTTGGCAGCCAATTACTTGACTTCTGAGCTCTTTGCCACTGTAGAACTCTGCTTCCAGAGTGGAGTGAGCTATGTCCCAAATCGCTGGGGTTTTTGCAAATGTTGTTAGAGGTCTGAGGAGGGCACCCTCTCTAGAGATACCCCAAGTTCTGGCACAATGCCACACACCCCATGACCACCACCCAAGACTGTGATCCAGATCTAAGCAGGTCAAAGCAATAGCAATTACGTTCTGAATCGTCACTTGGTCCTCCTATGATTTGCAGGCCAGGAACTCCAGAGGCAGCAGCTGTGGCCACTGTGCCTCTGCCACTTCTTGCCCTGCCGGACCCTACTCTTCCATCACTTGGTTCCAACAGAATTCCCCACTGATCTTTTACTTTTTCTTTGATGTTTATGGGTTGAGAAGTCTGAAAACCACCACAGTTGCTGGTGATTCACTCTCCTGAAGTCTGCTCTGGCTGTTCTGTGCCACTGGTTGGGGCCATCCTGGGGCAGAAACACATGGCTCCTGAAGGACTGTGCTTGGCTCCCAGCTTGGTGCAATAGACCCTTCCTGTCAGCCTGCCAGGCAGGAGATTTGTTCCCTCTGTCACTTTTGGGTTCTGTAGCTCTAAAATTTGTTTAGAGTCATATTTTACAGATATTAGAGGTGGTTGGAGCCAGAGCCCAGCAGGGTTCCTGTTTTTAACTTCGCCATCTTGGTTCTACCTCCAATTATTTTTTTTAAGAAACTCATCCTAATCATCTAAGATATTGGCAATCCATCCTAGATTTCTTATCTACAATTTATAATAGCATCTTTTCTGGCTTAATCTAAATCATTAATAAAAATGTGAAATAGCACATGGCTGAGCATAGATCCTTGAGGTATTCCATTACAGACTTTCTTCCTATTTGACCTTGAATAATTAATGATCATTCCTTGGGTCTGTCCATTTAATAAGTTCTGAATCCACGGTACTGTGCTATCAAAAAAAGGTGTATATTTCTTTTCATCACCTCCACAAGAATATTGTGGGAGATTGTTGTTAAATTCTTTGCTAAAATCTAAGTAAAACAAACCATAATCTAACACACTAGAAACTTTGTCAAAAAATGGAATTTAGTTTAGTCTTGCATGACCTGTTCTTTTGGAAGCCATGTTAGTGTTTTGAAATACCTGTTTCATTTTTCATATCTGTACTCTCTTTCCCTTTAATAATACCTCATAGAATTTTGCAAGACATTGAAGTTAAGCTCGATGGTTTCCTGACTTCATTTCCTTCTCTTTTGAAAAACGGGATATTTGACTTTTCTTTTTCAGTTCTCCAGTATGTCCTTTATTCCCTACTGTCTTTTAAAGATCACCAGTGGCTGAATCTGACAGTTTTTTCAGTAGCCTGTGTTAAAGTTTATCCAGTCTTGTTAACTTGACCTAATCAAGGACAGATAGATACTCTCTTGCTATCTTCTTGCTAATCTTGGGCATCGAATTTTTATTTGCCATTTTTTTGTTTTGTCTTGTCTAGTCTTAAGATCATTCTAATTGTCAGTAAAAATAGAAGCAAAAAAAAAATTGTGTAACTCTGCCTCCTCTCTGTCATCCATTGTTATCATCTCATCCATCTGCTGTAGTGATCCTATTTTTTTCTATTACTTTCCATCCCACTCCCTCCCATAGCTAGAAGCATTCTTCATCAGGATCAGTCTGTTTTTAGCTTTAGGACTCTCTTCATTCCTACAGAACTATGCCACACTTTTTTATTCATTCATCGTTGCCTGCCTTTGCTTCCATTTTTTTTTTTTACATTAAAAAAAATCGAATTTGCTTTAGGAGTTCTTTGGGCATAAACATCAGTTTTTATGCATCACTCCATTGTTCTCAGTGTTATAACTGATTCTCTTTTTCTCTTCATTATTTCATTCTTGAGAGTTTTCTGTCCTTCCTAGGCTAAGTTCTACAGAATTTGAGTCCATGGGATCTTGCTTAGGTATTTCTTTGTATTCTTTGAACTTTTTTCTAGCAAAATCCAAATTGCTTATGTCACTATGCCAGAATTTTCTCTCCTACTCTACCACAAATTATAAGACAGAATGGTCACTTTCCCAACAGGTTTCCATCAGTACTGCTCACACAACCAATACTTTCTTACTGGTAAAAATCAGATCAATAATAGAAATTACTATTGTTTGTTTCTTTCAAATGATGAAACTATCTTTAAGGCAAGTATAGAAATTAATATCTGCTTAACTTTTGAGATGGAAGGGGAGGGAGGAAGTGAAGGAAGAGAAAGAGACAGAGAGAGACAGAGAGACAGACACAGAGAGAGATACAGAGAGAGAGAAAGAGAGAGAAGAGACAGTCATCTTAATGTCTAAATAATTCTAATACTATGTCATGTATTTTTATCAGTCTTGTGACCTATTTCTAGAATTCCGTCTCACCTTTTTTGTCCAGGTTGTCTATAATCATAGGGTTATTTAATTTAGGGATGACATGTCTTATGATTCTGCCTTTGTTAGTCTTTACTTAAATGTTCTACACCATGTTTCTTCCTTTTATTTCCTAGATTTTCTAACATGAGTATATTTTCTTGATATATAGAATGATGTTCCATGTCCTCTCTCACATTCCCTTGACATTCTGCCTGTCCTACCTTGTTCTCTTTGAAGATCTAGAGCCATATTTCAATAATGGGCTCATTCTACCAAGTCTAAATGCTACTTAGGAGGTAAAATTTGTCTTCTTATATTATTACCTTCAAGTTACCTTGCTTGCTGCCTATACTCTGTGCCATGGGTTTTATTGCTGATCCTTTTCTTGGATTTTATATCCTGAAAAATTCTGGCATCCCTAATGATATCTTTTCTACATTGTGTAGCTTCTGATGGCAAGTATGGTGGAAATACGTAGATAGTTCTCCCACTGCCCCGTTTGCCTTTTAGTTTAAAGCCCTTGGATTAGATTCGCAAGACTCAGGGAAAATTTGTAGCTATTTTGCCTCTGTTAGGTGCATACCATCCCTGACCCAGAGCTCATCATTCCTATATTTTAATCCAAGATCAAGAAATTTCAACCCCCTTTTCATGTACCATATTCTAAACCAATGGTCCATTACTGAAATCTTCCTTTCCCTTTTTGCCCTTTGGTGGGCAAAAGCAGTGAAAACACTGTGAACTTTATCCGGACACCTAATGTCTTCAGTGTATTGCCCAATAGTAGATAGTATTTAGCAACATTTTTAGATCCCTTCTGATAGCATTATCTTTGCCCATGTGTATTATCAGAAGGAAGTTCTAATTCACCATTCTGATAAATCTTGGGAGGTTCTCTGTTATGCCCAGGACACATGCCTTGGCAAGGAAATGGAGCACCTTATTCTTGCTATCGGATTGACAAATGGGCTCCTCAGTGCCTTTGAGCAGGTCATTACCTGCTAGCATGACTTCTCTCATCCTTTTAGTAACCAGGTGGTGTTTTTTTTTTAAGATTGCTGGTTGTTTCACTGAAATCAACATTTAAAAACTAGACTAAAACACAACTAAAGGAACTCCTCCTGAGTGAAATAATAAACTCAGTTATTTCAAAGCCTGAATGACAACTCAGCTTGACAGTAGTGAAGATCTGGTTGGGCAGACACTCTTTTTATTCTTTCAGACTAATTCAGAAACCTATAGCATTTTCTGATACACAGATGTCTTTCCATTGACTCTGCATAACTGCAACCAAGGCCATGTTGAACCAAGATTACTTTGGGAAACAGCAACAAAGTATAAAAGTTAGCTGTTGTTATTAGCTAAATAGTGATGATTGTGTGGCAGGTGCTGCACTTAGTGCTTTTACAATGTTTATCTTCTTGAATCTCACAAAAACCCTGGGAGGTAGGGCTATTATTATCCCTGATGAGAAAACTGAGGCAAAAAATTAAATGACTTGCCCAGGGTCACACAACTAGTGAATGTTTGAGCTGGATTTGAATTCTGGTCCTCCTTATTCCAGACCTGACTCTCTACCCCACAGTGCCACCAAGCTGCCTCAATAAATAATACTTGTTTAAAGTTGTCTGCACATCCTTTGCTAATCAGTGCACTGATTGTGTCTCTTTATAGGTACAAAATAAGTATAGTCTGTGCTGTGATCTTAATTTCTTCCCTTTTCCTCAGAAAAAGCTAATTTTCCTCTCATGGGCATCTTTGGTTCAGGGTTATATAAGTGTAACAATTGAGTCATTATAGCCATTCCTATAACAGTAATAACTATAATAATGTATATAAAAATTTTTGGCTAGCTACACTGTATTTGACTAAATGTCTGCTTTTTAACATTTAACATAACTTTTGTTTGAATGTAGTGAATTTGAATTTTTCAACAATTTAACATCTATACTGCTTGTTATATGCCCAAGTGTCACAGTGGATAGATATACCCAGCCTGGAATCAGGAAGACCTGAGTTCAAACCTGGTCTCAGACACTTACTAAATGTTTTACCCTGGGCAAATCACAACCATTTGCCTCAGTTTCCTCATCTGTAAAATAAGCTGGAGAAGGAAATGGTAAGCCACTCCAGTATTCTTTGCCAAGAAAACCCAAAATGGGGTCATGAAGAGTCAGACACAACGGAAAGGACTTAACAGCAACAGCAGCAAAAACTATACAGTATACCTGGAAACACAAGGACAAAAATGAAATGGTCCCTGCCATCAGGGAACTTACATTCTCTTTAGGGGAAAACAACATGCACGGAGAAAATGAAATACAAAATATGTAACAAAGTAATTTCTGGGGTGAGAACACCAAGCAGGAGGGATCAAGATAGACTTCCTGGAGGAGGTAGCACTTGAACTAAGGTTTGTAAAATGAAAATTGTAATTTCTAAGTGTTTTTCTAAGAGGGTGACAGATGTAGAGCAGGAAGGAAAATCATTTAGTCCAACACCTTCTTTTTGGAGATGAGTAAACTGAGGAGGTCCAGAGAAGGCTAGAAATTTGCTCAAGGTCCTTCAAGTACTAAGTGGCGGAGCTGGGATTTGAATGCACAGCACCTGACCAGTCCTCTTGCCATTGCGTCAAGTTGCCTACCCAAGAAATATGAAAGTTGAAAATTTTAAATAGGAAACTTAAGTGCTCCAACTCATTTCAGGACAGAAAGGGGGAAGATTTTGGATGCTTTGCTCTTATGTTTTTAACATGCTTAACTTGTTTATTAGATGCCAATATTTCATGGACTTCAAAAGCTTTTGGGGATTTGGCCTTAAGTTGTCACGTGTTCTTTTAGGTTTATGTAAGGTCTTACTGCACGTTCTATTTTTAGCCATGTTAATAAAAATGATTGTTCATCATTATACCAGCTTAGCAGGCACGAATCACATGCCGAGGAAAACCTTTAGGGGAAGTAAGGTGATTCATTCCATTAATCCTTGCTCTATAAAGTCACAATTAATCCTTGCTCTGTAAAATCCTGCTTTTTTGTTGAGCTGGGAGGTTCAGACCTCAGAGATGGTCACCTTTTGTTTTGCTGAGTTGGTTGTTGAAACATCAGATTCTGATTTCAGTTTGGGGCATGGGTGATCCCCCTGATTCAATGGGGAGACAATGGAGACTGATGGGGACCCTGTTGTTAAAATCCAAAGAACAGGTTCACAAACTGTGGGTGGGAATAAAGCTCAGGGGAAATCTCCCACTTACCTGCCCCTCTCCATAAGAGAGGGGAAGCTGACCCACACAAGGCAGAGCACCAGCCCTAGTCCATGATATGTTCTCATGCGTGCTCTGGTGGCATTTTAACTAGCAGGAGATATCCTGGCCACCCAAGGCATTTGTTGGCAGCCCTGCCACCAGCCTCCTATTTTCAGTGCTCTTTTGTGAGTGGTGTTTAGTCAAGGATTCCAAAAAATATCCAGATTTTGAATGTACTAAGGGACTCTTTTCAAAGCAGCCCAATGGGTGGGAGATCAAAAGGTTCAATGCTCAGGAGATAAAAAAAATGAGGAATTTGAATGCTTAGCTGAAGCTTATCCAAACTTATCCCTCTTTAGCCTGGAAACTTTACTAGATGCCTTGCTAGACACCCTGCACTTCCTGGTTCCCGGGGTGACTTCACCACAGATGCCTTGGCCTGTTCCCTTTGGGAAGTGGGAATGAGGAGGGTGGGAGAATCGGGTAGGTAAGAATGGTTTGGCAGTTTTTTTTTTCTAGGAAGCTTTCCTATATAGGGAGAGAATTCTTATGTACAGATGGCAAATGATATTGCCCACTTCTAACTCATTTCCCTTTTTGTGAAGTGTAAAAGCTGTTTCAGCTTTGTGGGAGAGAGGATCAGAAACAAATATTCAAAAATACTACACCAAATTTGAATCATGTGGAAGTGGGCTATTTTTTTGTTTTTTAACAAAGCTGGGTCCCTTACCCTATAACTCAAGTCTTGGAGAATGTCATATCAAATGAAGCCATAGTACCTAAGTACTATGAGTGACACAATGGAAAGATTATTGACTCTAGATTTGGGGATCTGGGTTCAAATTATACCTCTGATACTTATTTTTGTGTGACCTTTGATAAGCCATGCAACTTCCCTAAATTTTAATTTCTTCATCTATAAAATGAAGTATACTACCTCTGAGTTTTCTTCTAGAGCTATATTCTTTTAAGACAAACTGGGGTGGGATGAGGGAGGTAAAAGAGGGAGAGTGAGAGAGAGAGAGAGAGACAGAGAGAGAGAGAGAGAGAGAGAGAGAGAGAGAGAGAGAGAGAGAGAGAGAGGGAGTGCCGAAAATAGATATTATAGAGTTACAAATGGAAAGATTAGGCAACTGATTAGATATGAGGAGTGAGGAAAAATGAATGTGTTAAGGATGGTTCTGAGCTTGTCGCCTTGGGTGACTGGAATAAAGTGTTCTACTATTCAATCAGAATAACCTTAAAGTGATTATCTCAACCCCTCTCAGCAGTAACAGCACCAGAATTCTTGGACTGATAATGATCCTGAGAATTCAGAAGTCCAACTTAAATTTTGGGAACCTCGTTTTTGGCTGCTTTAGCTTTTGAAGAATTTCTCTGTGCAGAATTAGAATCCTGTCATTTTAAATGTTTAGTTATTGGCTGCTGCACAGCAAGCAACTCTCTGGTCTTGCTAGCAGGGAATATGAGGAATCCCCCGAGGATGCTGGCGGATAACTTTGATTAGTAGATTAATCAACTATCTTGTATTTATTTTAAGACAAGCTTTATTCTAAGCTATTCAGCTTCACTAGGCAACCATTCAAAAGCAATAAAGCTGGGGATAGGATGGCATGTATTCTTTGAAGTTTTAAAGCTTCAAACTGTACATAAAAAATGAAGGCTCTCCCTGAGATGTAAATGCTGAAGCGCTTCTCTCTTGATTGAGTTCAGTGAACAAAGACTGGTTTGCTTTTAGAATCTGAATCTAAGAGCAATTTGTATGTCGGGTGAGAAAACTTAGAAACCAAACTGAAGCATCGCTCAGAAGATTTTTTTTTTTTTTGATCAGACCCTTGTGAAGCACACCCATCATATGCAAAGCCCCATGCTGGAAAGGAAGCCTGCATTTTCAAAATTGGAGACACTTCTTTGCAATATGCTGTGGGAAATTACACGTGTGCTACGGGATTCAAAGCATTTCATTGCTTTGTGTGGATGAATTATATTCCTGTGGATTGAGCAAACTCCATGATATAGAAGTAACATTTTACTTGGAAAAAGAACAGAGCATCTCAGGACTAAATTTGAGTGCTGAGAGACTTAAGTCCATTGCCTAAGTAAGAAGAAAAAAGCAGAGACATTTTTTAATGTGTTTATTTATTTATTTTGCATATGAGAGGAATCTGATTTAGCAGGAATCTGATTCTTTGTGAGACATTGGCCCAATCCCTGCCTGCAGTTGAAATCAATAAATTCAAGTCAACTCGATTAACAAACATTTTTTTTTTAAAGTATATGCTGAGTATTGTGCTGTGTTCTGGTAGACACAAAGTTTGGACAAGACATTCAGCTTGCAGTCTAGTCAGATAGTTACAATACAAAATATTATGTAAATGTACCAGAGAGGTTCATACAAAGGTTTATATATGGTTTGATGGGGGTTACAAAAGGCTTCTTGTTGGGGGTGGCACCTTACTAGCTTCCCCTTAGATGTAAGATATATCTTACCTTTTGTAACAGAAGGAATCACATATCTGTTACTAAAAGACAAAAATGACAGTAACCCCATCCGAATATAAGCCAGTTATGAGTTTATATATGGTTTACCCAAAGCATTCAGAATTTGGATCATAGGAAAGTAATCTTTAAACACACACAAAAAAACCCATTATATTGTCTGAGGAACAAAAGTCAAGTATCAAGAAGACCCAATGGTGAAAGGAGCACTTATTATTCAATAATTATTGAATAAGTTTTCCCTAAATACCACAAATTATGACAAGCAGGCAACACATTTTTATTATGCAATTGCTATGCACAAGGCACTGTTTTAAGTGCTGAGGATTCAAATAAAAGTAAAAAGAAAAACAGTCACAAAAAAGAAAGACAGCCCCTGCCTGCAGGCAGCTTACATTCTAAAGGGGGAAAATGACTCTTAGATGTTTGAGAGACTCAGAAGAGAGGTTCCAGAGGGAACTCATCAACTAGAGAAAATGACTGGTGTGCCAGAGGGATGCATCAGGGGGAAAAGTTCCCAGAATCTGAGGGAAATTCCAGAGTAAAGGCTGCTGAGCTATATTGGTGAAGTCTGGGACAGTCAGAGGCACATTTATTATTAAAGAGCCTTTGTCTCAGTTCTGTACTCATGTCTAACTTACATAATTCACATATGGAAAATAGACCCAAATATAGTAAGAAATGCTAGAATATTTGTTATCCCTATGGATAACTTTCCTATTTAATGCATATTGCCACCAGAAAAATGTCAAGGACGATTCAAATAAATCATGGCATTTGAATCAATTATCATCTCTCCTAAATCAAACTAAGTACAACTTCCAAATTAAAGAGACAATCTAACAAAAACATTTTATTAATCACTTGATATATTTCAATGGCATCAAGATATCTCATCCCCTCTGAAATAAATATTTCCTTAATCTTGTAGAATCTTTCTCCAATGATATAAAAATGTCATTTGGACTCTTTAAGTGTAAAATTTTTAGCATATGCAAAGAAAGGGCCTGAAAGCAGTGAACTTGGATTTGGAGGTCATATTAATGAATGAAAGTAATATTTACAAATACTTTGATCTGCTTGCAGGCAAGATATGTTGGGTATGAGCATATCAAAGAGAAGGAAATGGTTGAATATAAGAGAAATCAAAGCTGAATGGGAAGAACAAATTTAAAGTACTTAGCATTTATACAATAATAGTCTTAATGAATACCTTTGAGGACACAAAATTAACTATAACAAATTTGGAAAATATCCTATCAAAAAACCCATACAATATTAATAGAACATAGGACCCAACGTCCTAAAGTAGAAAAAGTATGTAGAAAGATGAATATTTTCTTGCCAAAAAGGAAGAGGATTGATATATACTTTTAGAGTGAAGATAGGTAAAAAAAACAAAAACAAAAAACCTGTATGCATACTGTTGGAACAAGCAGACATTATTTCACAAAGCAATAATAAAGGTTGATAACAGGGACACGCCATGAGATTTATTGTATCTAAATGGAAATGGTTTATCACCAGATGGAGCCTATAAAATGGTTAAAATCCAAGAATGGAATCAAAAGTCTGTCTATGGGCAACATCTGTGTAACCTTTGCTAATAGCATATTTAGAAAGATATTTTGAATAAATAGCTGAGTCATGGAAACAGAAGGATTTATGATCGCAATTCAGGACCATATTAGTAACTTCAAAAATTAAAGATGGATTATCCTTAGGGAACCCAGACTTAGTGGTCAAAAGAAATTCAAATTATGCAACACATCACTGGATTTTGTAAAAGTTCAGCACCTACTGAATACATAGCAAAACATGAAACATGATCTGGTAATTAGACACATACATCAGGAATTTTGTTATGGACCAACAAATGATAAATCCCCAAATTATACATACAAACCTCAAAATATCTTGCAAAAATCAATGAATAAACTATACTGGAACAAGACCATTATCACAGATTTAACTGTGGCCCACAATAAACTGGGTATCACATTTATCCATAAAAAGTAAAAAAAAAACCAATGCTTTTAATAGATGTTAACATGACAAATATTCATAGACTTCAAATAAAATGAAACACAAAGCTTTCAAAATAATAAAGACCTAGCAGAGGAAATAAAAATCATGTGTGAAGAGGATAAGATATATCAATCAATTAACAAACTTTTTTTTTTAGGGCAACTGGGTTTAAGCAACTTTCCCAAGGTCACATGGCTAGTAAGTGTTACGTGTCTGAGGTCGAAATTGAACTCAGGTCCTCCTGACTCCAGGGCTGGTGCTCTATTCACTGTGCCACCTAGCCACCCCAGCAAACATTTAGTAAGCACCTACTATGTGCCAAACACTATGCTAAGTGCCAGGGATAGAAAAAGGGACGAAAGACAATACCTGCCCTCTCTCTAATGAGAGACAATATGCAGACAAATAGATACAAAGCCAGATTTATCAGGATAAATGAGGTATGGTTAACAAAGGGAAGGCACTAGAGTTAGTAAGGGTTAGGAAAGGCTTCCAGTAAAAGAAGAGATTTTATGTGAAACCTAAAATCATCTTCTTCATCCTGCCTCCAGCTCAAGTTGTACTGAGGCTGTTTTGAGTCAGCCTGTAAAAAGGGACCTTACATCCTAACACTGTTACTCAACCACAACAATCAGTCATTTCATCCATCTGGGCAATAGTTCATAGAGTCTTAGAGATGAAATAAATATAGTATTATGGTAACTGATCCGATGACCATTCCTAAATTAATGCTATTGAACAACATGAAAATGATTTTTTGATAACAATAATAACTTCACTATTAATATGAATGCACAGTAGAAGATCCTCTTTGAATACCAGGACAAATCATGCAGCCTGATCTAAGACACCCCAGTATTACCAACTCCTATAAACTTGGCAGCCATTTAGCTGATTGTTTGTGGAATCTATTTTCTTCCCTCCTAGTATAAGATATATTCCTTTACTATGTGAAGTGTAAAAGTTATATGGCACAAAAGTTAGCCTTTCAGTAAGGTACAGTGGATAGAGTTCTAAATTTGGAGTCAGAAAGACTGGTTCAGATCCTGATTTTGACACTTGCTAGCTGTGTGAACAGGAGGAAGTCATTTAAACTTTCTGAGCTTTAGTTTCTTCTTCTATAAAATGGTAAGAATAATGTATGGAATATCTACATCATGGGATTCTCATGGAGGAGATAATGTAAATATGAGTACTTTTCAATCCTCAAAACATTACATAAATGTCAGTTATTATTAGTGCCGTATAATATTTTTTATTTTCAGTGAAAGTCGGATTTTAACCTCCCAGAAGACAAATATCACGTCTTGTGTTTATTTTCTATCTTCCCAGGAAACGAGTCTGGACTAATGTGTGTGAAGCAAGTGTTCAATGAAGAGATGAGAAACCACTTAGCTCCGGTATCATTTCCTTCACTTTTTTTGTTGTTTTGTTTTAATCTACATATAATATCACATTTGGGTCTTACATCAACTCTCTGAGGCAAGTAATATAGGTATTATTATGCCTTTTTACAGATGAGGAAACTGAGGTCCATAAAGGTTAACTGATTTGGACATAGTCTTGCAACTAGTAAATGTCAGAAGTGTACTGAAACCCAGGTCTCCCTGACTCTGAGTCTACTTCTCTACTCACCAGCATGCATCTGAGGCTAGAAACATCTGCTCCTACTTTTTCTGAAACTCTTTTGTTAGAAAAGCAAAGCCACACCCCAAAAGAACATTCCAACTTAATCACACCCAGGGTATAAACCAACAAAGGAATTTGGGGTGAGAGGAAGTTACAACATATGCCCTCTGGACGCTCAATAAAAACTATTTAAAAAAATAAGCTGAAATTTAGTAGGAATAAACGCACAGTCTTACACTGGTTTAAAAAAAAAATCAGCTGCACATGTACAAGATGGAAGAAGCCTGGCTAGACACCACATCCTGCACAAAAAGACTCAGGGGGTTTTTAGTCACTTGCAATTCCAATGAAGTCAGCAGTGTGACATAACAGCCAAAAAAAGCTATTGTAACCTAAGACTCTTTAAAGAAGGTCATTCTGTCTAAAATGCAGAAAATCATTATCCAACTCTTCTGTGCCCCGGTCTGATTTCATCTGGAATATCGTGATCCATTTTGGGCATCACATTGTAGGAAGGCCATTGATAGGCTGGAGTTTCCAGAGGAGGTTAGAGAGGATGGTGTTGAGATTACAGATCATGCTGCATAAGGATGAGTTGAAGGAAGTGGGGAAAAGAGGAATTGGGGGAAGGGGAGGGAGAATATAGCAATTGCTTGAATGTTGTTGAAGTGCGCTTTCTTGGAAAACACATTACATGCATTACGTTTGCTCCCAGAGGATAGAACCAAAAGCAATCAGTAAAAGTTGAAAGTAGGATGTGTTTTCTTATTTTGATCTTAAATCTCTCTAATAGGTTACTTTGTCTAAAAGTTGCATGTGTTATCTTGAGAGAAAGGGATTCCGTTTTCTTAGAGATCTTCAGTGGAATAAAAATGTCTACTTTGGGGGAGGTTATACAAAAAACAGGAGTAGCTAGGTGTTGCTGGGCCTGAACTTAGGAATACACATCTTCCTGAAATAAATCTGAGCTCAGACACTTACTAGCTGTGTGACCCTGGGCAAATCACTCAACCTTGTTTGCCTCAGTTTCCTCATCTGTAAAATAAGCTGGAAAAGGAAATGGCAAACCATTCTGGTATCTTTGCCAAGAAAACCCCAAATGAGATCACAGAGAGTCAGATATGATTAAAAAAAACTGAACAACGATGACAAAAACATCAACTGACAAGAAGCAAAACACTTGTTTTGGACAAGCAGAAAAGTTTGATTAATTCTAAGCGTAGCTATGTTGTACAGTGAATAGAGGGCTGGGCCTGGAGTTAGAAAGATTCCTCCTTCTGAGTTCAAATCTGACCTCAGACACTTACTAGTTTGTACAATGCTGGGCAAGTCACTTAATTATTTGACTCAATTTCCTCATCTGTAAAATGACCTGGAGTAAAAAATGGCAAACCACTCAGGTGTCTTTGCCAAGGAAAACCACAAAAAATTGGACATGACTGAAAAACAACTGAAACAGCAGCCATACATACAACTCCTATGTGGGTATTGGTTGGATTAGATAAACTCTGAGATACTTCTCTATTTTGAGATGCTCTAACGTTCATTCATTGATAATGACAAATGAACTTCAAAACTATAATTTTATATGGCCAGTGCAAGTTTTTGTTGAGGAGAACATATTTATTAGACTTCTGATATACATGTGGGACCACATACTTCAGTACTGATCATGCCACATGTATCCCAGACCCTATAGATATCAAAAGGGACATGGTTTGCAAGGTTTGTGATGGGACAGAGGGGAAGGTATATTAGAGCTAGCTAGCTGGCACACTCATTTAATGATTTTCCAAGGGAATATTGGCTAACTCTGCATGCTCCCAAGAGACTGTATGCTGCCTTTTTACAAAGAGCTTGCTACAGAACACTTCTTTTTGTGTTGCAGGGATGGACAAATAATTCCCTTTGAGATTAGTATAACTTAAAATCATGGCGAGAATATCTAAGGGAGATGGAAAAGATTCCCTCCCTAATGAAACACATGTCCTCCTAGCCAAAGGGAAGAACTGAAGTCTTTAAAGAAAGTTTACATGTCTTTTTACTTTTTCAGGGAAAAGCTCAGTTCAAATCAACAATCTTACCCAAAGAAGTGGGTATTGAATTGGTTGGGTATCATTTACTTAGCAGAGTTGGCAACCAAGGTGGTCTTAAGACCACATGGATACCCAGAGACTGCCAGTTCTCTGACTCATGACATGGCAAAGTAGAAGAGTTGGCAGCAAAGTATTGGCCCAACCAAATGCTTCCTGAATTAATCTAGTTTTCTACCCATTTCTGCAAGTAGAATTGTTTATAAAGGTACCGATATTGAATAGCTTTAGAGATAGGCAAAGAGATAGTCATGATAATAAATATATAGATATTTATGTAACAAATGCTTAAGATGAACATCCATGAAGGATGTCATCACTTTAACCATTATAATAATAATATTTTATTATTGAAACCTTGATCCAAATTACTACTTAAGTACATTTTTTTTATATTCTCCTTGATCTTATTGAATCAGCTGGCCCTCTTTTTTTTTTTTTAACTTGGATGCTGTGCTAAGGAAAAAGATGGATAATGGAATTGAGACTAAGAGAATGGGAATAATTTCTTAGGGTGAAGAACGTAGGTTTGGTCAGCAGCATATTTGGAGTATGACTACTGAGATCTACCCACCATCTTCCCCCTGCTCTTAAGAAGCCTTTCTGATGTGGACTGATAAAGGGTAGTAAGAATCAACTTCTCTACAGGGCAAGGCAGAGTTCTGCAGGTACTCAGGACTGTAGCAGAGGACCAGATTCTCTGGGGAGCCTTCAAAGGTCTAACATGTCGCCTGTAATGTTCACAAGGCAAATGAATCAATCAGCTTACTATGTACCAAGCAGTGTTCAAAGCTCTGGGGAATACAAAAAAAAAAAAAAATAAAAACAAAACAGTCCCTAATCTCAAGAGGCATACAGGATAATGGGGAAGACAATATGTTCATAATTTGGTGCTTGCCAGATAAATACAGAGTAGATGTGAGATAGCCTTAAATGGGGAAGGCTGGGAGGGCTAGCAAAGACCTACTGGAGATGATGTTCAAGCTGAGTCTTAAGGAAACCAGGTATTCAAGAAGGCAAATGTACGCATACACATACACACACACACGGCATTTACAAGACATTTTGTCTTTTAAAAATATATCTTGATTGGGTGTGAAAAATGCTGTCTAATTTTAAATTTTTATTCAATTTCATTTTCAACAGATGCACCAAAATTTATATATGAGTAAATATTTACCCCTTTGAAGTAGTTGGGTGGGAATAATGTACTTATTCCAGCGTTGTGCATCATGACCCTTACGTAACACTTCCACAGGACTCTTTTTTTGGGAATCCCTCCAGAGCTAAAGGCACCACCTCCTTTTGAGTTTTCTTCAGTGGTGTAAATTTGTATGTAAACTCATTGTGTTTCAATTGTATCTGCGTGCTTGCTTGACTGACATTGTTGGTCATTTGAGGGTGGCGTATTTGATTTTGGGGGATAGTCAAAAGTCATTTGTGGTCAACTCTCATGAATAAAGTTTGTGATCATGCTGAACTGTGATGTTGTGGTCCAAGAAGAGATGTCGTTATAAGGAAATGATACTGATTTCTGGGGGTCATTCATAACTTTAAATTCAACAAATATTGTCTAAGTATCTATCCAATATGTAAGGATAATGCACTATGCACAAGGGAGGCAATGATGAATAACAGATACAACACTAATCTCCAGGAGCTTAGACAGGAGTAGATTTTGGGGAAAATTAATTCCTAAAGAGGGATTCTGTAGATATTTTGCATAACAATATCATTTATATGACTCTGTAGCCTCTAAAGATGACTACTTGGAGAAAACAAAACTTATTTGGATTTATAATTCACAGGAACATAAACTGAAGGCTGAAAGAATCTTACAAGGCATTTAGTCCAACGTCTTATTTTATAGATAAAGCTCAGAGAGGCTAAGTGGTTTGAACATGGTCACACAGTCACTAAGTATCAGAGATGGGATTTGAACCCAGGCCTTCTTGACTTCAAGTCCATCAATCTACCCCACCCTACATCTCTTTAGGGGTTCGATAAGTTTAAATACACATCCACACCCACACCAGTCCCTACTTTAGAGTCCCTCTTTGCTTCGTCTTCCTCCCCAACTAGAAAATAAGCTCCACTGGGACAAGAATTTTGCCTTATATTTCATTGTAGTAATTCAGTTATATTCAGCGTTTATGAAATGTATTATACTGGTGGTTGTGGGTGTTGTGATCAGTACAGTTAGTTACCTACTATTACTCACTATTATTCTTTCTTCTCTAACAGCTTTATTTCTAGAGATTTAATCAGCTATAACCTATTATAATAATTAGGTCAATTTTTTTTATCCTAGAGAAAATATAAGAAGTCCATATGGAATCCTCACTATTGTCTTATGACATTTTTATCAAATGAAAAATGAGGAGTATAATCAGAATAGCTCAGAGCTCCTAGTTGGCCAAAATCCCAATATTTAGACACAGGTTGATTCTATGTCCTTATTTGGCTTTATGTTTGTGTCTGGATGATTCCCTGTCCTCTTTATGATTGAGATAAAATTCAGCATACAGGAAACATTTAGTTTAAAAAAGTGAGTAGAGGATATTACAGTATCTGTTATTGGGCAGGCATGAGGAGGGCAAGTGGAAGAAAAAGTATGCCTATTTTTTGGACCTCTCAGTCCTTAAAGACACGGCTACAACCAGCTTCTGTCCACATATATTTTTCTCTGAGATGCCTGTAGGGGGCTGATGGTTCTTTTTTATCTCACTTTTCTCTGTAAAGGCCTTCTTTCTACAGTCTCTCAGTTTCTTTCTTTCTTTGTTGCCCCCGTGATGAGAATTCTTTCTCTCTCAGCTTGTTAGGCCCTGAATGGCGCTCTGGAGGCTGAGCCCCCACTGCTTCTCCTGCTTAGCTCTGTGCCCTTTTAAGAACTTCTGGGTTTGACAGGTCTCCCTTCTAGCTCAAAGATTGATATAGTCACAGATTACTCTCAGGGCTAAGAGGGAATGATTGTCTCTTAGGGTTGAGAGGCTGTAAAGAGTAGTCACTAAAAGAATGCTTGTTGATCGAATATAAGACTTCCCTGCTTGAGGAAGGCATAGAGGTATTGCATATTTTAATTCAGGTGTGATTCAAATGACCAAAATAAATAAAAATAGTAAAAAAAAAAACCCCAATCACTACCCTACATGCACATAGACAATGTACATGGAGCACACATTTATAAAAATAGCACTCAATTAGAAATAGTGAGGCAAGTAAACAAAGGGATTAAGTGTAAACTTCAAAAAACTAACATAGTGTTTAGTTTTCTAATACAATTATTTTTAGTTGTTCCATTGATGAGCTGGCCATCCTACATATGCCCTGTCCAATTACAGCATTTTTAGTCAATGATCTATGAATTTTAAATTCTAATTAAGTCTGGACACAGTATGTTAGAATGATACAAAGGATCATTAAAGATTACTGAGTATATAATACCTGTTTAGAAGCTCTAATTATGTATTTACTCAATTACTTTTACAAGATAACAAACAACTCCTCTACATTTTAAAAAGTCCCTAACTCAATATTTACTGATGGGCCTGCAAATGGGCAGAATATCAAATAATTAATACATACATTTAAGATGCCTCCTCCCAAAGGCATGTTCAAGAAGCTAATTATGTATTTATGTGCTATGGACGAGTGAGCAAATGATATGCATCTTTTAAAGTTCATCGTCACATATTTACATAGTGGGTTGCTGAAGTTCACGAGGAGAAGTCCATAATGGGTGGCTTATGTCACTTCTCTTTTTTTAAACATCTGCATGATGGGTCCCCATTTCTTTCCTTCTATGGTACTCTCAGTTCTCATTTGGTCTAATGCTCTTCCATAAAGCTATGGGAAATCGACCCCTGTACCCTGACTGCATGTTACAATAAAAGTGTGAAAACTTAATTCTGACTTTTGGCATCATGGCAGATACATGCTTATATAAGTTAAAGACTGAACTGTCAGTTTATATTTGGGACTCTAACATAGATTTTTCTCACATTTTGTTAATTTAATTTGGAATTTCATAATTTATTGAATATGGACTATGGGGTGGTATTTATTATTTACTTGGTTTTCAGGCATCATAGGTTCACTATTTTGAAAGTTTAAAAATACAAAGTCATGTCTTCTACCAGAGATTTTATAGAGGGATCCAGTGGCACCTAACCATTAGTTAATGATACAAAGCTACTAAAATGATAAATTCACTGAGAACATGCTATTTATCAGAAAAACACTAACAAGAATTTAATCTCACAATCCATCATTTCTAAAGCTGCTTATTGCCTTGGGGACTCCTCCCCTATAGGCCAAATGACAATCCCCTTCTGTAGTGTTTCAGCTGCTTATGCTTGCAAAATGCCATAAAGTAAGCTTGCCAGTGAGAGAGACAGTATCTTGTGGATGGCATGCTGAGTATGTAACTACTGAAATGCATAGAACACTGAGCCTGGTATCAGGAAGACCTGAGTTCAAATGTGGTCTCAGACACTGCCTAGCTCTGTGACTCTGGGCAAGTCACTTAACCTCTGTTTGCCCCAGTTTCCTCAACTGTAAACTGGGGATAATAATAGTACCTATCTCAAAGGGTTGTTGTGAGGATCAAATGAAATAATATTGATAAAAGTGCTTGGCACATATCAGGTACTATATAAATACTTTTCCCAGGCCTGTCCCACTTTTTTCCCTGAATAGCTTTGCATAAAAGTAATGTAAAAAATGACAGAGCTAGTTAAGTTTGATCTGAGTTAAAGTCTTACACCAGAAACTAGCAAAATGATCCTGAGCAAGTCGTTTAACCCCTCTGAGCCCCGGTTTTCTCATCTACAAAAAGGGGCTGATAAAAGCACCTGCATCTCAAGGTTCTTAGGAGGATTAAGAGATAATGTATGTAAAATGTATGATAAAATAATATACTCTAGGAGGGAATGAATGAATGAAAAAGAACTTACTATACTCAAAGCATTGTGCTAGGAATATAAATAGAAAAATAAGCTCTCAGGGAACTTATCTTCTTTGTTTTGTTTTTTTTTTAGGAGTGGGGAAGGCAGGGAAATTAGGGTTAAGTGACTTACCCAGGGACACATTGCTAGTAAGTGTTAAGTGTCTGAGGCCAGATTTGAACTCAGGTCCTCCTGAGTCCAGGGCCAGTGCTCTATTCACTGTGCCAACTAGCCTCCCCAGGGAACTTACCTTCTAATTTTTGAGAAAACATGTATAGGATGTTTCAGCAACAAGTTAGATTGAAAAGCCCAGTGGTCCTTAGGATGGATGCAGCAGAAAGTGCATGGTAATGCTGCTTCCTTATAGTTATTTTCATTATTAAAAACTTTATATAGATGTGAGTTCTCATTTGGGGGTGATAGAGAATAGTTCCATCTAGAAGTAATTGTCACCCAGTTGTTCAAAAGACTCAAGTCACTTTGATTTCTTCATCACATTTTTTTTTCAACTAAAAAATGAGAGGATTAGATTAAATGACCTCTAAGGGATCTTCTAACAGCAAAGCCTATGTTTGGGGTGGGGTGGGGCAGAGGGAAGTAGGTCCAAAATGCCAAGCTCTTATCTACAAAGAGAAGTCAACAAGGAGATAGTGAAAGTGGAAAGGAGTGATGGCCCTTTCTTCTCTTTCCAGACTTCTTAGACATTACTCCCCTCCACATACTCTGTGATCCAGTGATTCTGGCTTCCTTGCTGTTCCCTGAAAAAGGTATTCAATTTCCCAACTCCAGTCATTTTCACTGGCTGTCCAACATGCCTGGAATTCTCCTTTTCTTCTTCTTGGTCTCCCAGATTCCTTGGATTCCTTTATTACAAGCTTCAAATCTTGCCGTCCATAAGAAACTTTTCCAAGATCCCCCTTAATGCTAATATCTTCTGTCTATGGATTATCTCTGATTTATTCTTCATACATCTTGTTTGAACACAGTTGTTTTCATGTTGTCTCATCCAATCAGATTTTGAGTTTCTTAAGGGCAGATGTTTTTTGTCTTTCTTTGTATACTCAGTACTTAGCAGAAGGCCTGGCTCTTTCTTAGCTGGCACTTAATAAATGCTTGTTGATTTGATAAAACAATAAAGCCACTGACAGAGGCCTTCTTACAGTTTCTACATTGACCTTTTCCTCTCTTGATCTTCTCCAGAAAGCCATTGTAGGATGGTGAAAAGAGCCATGGGACCAAGGAGTCAGGTGGTCTGAGTTCTAGTCCCGCTATTGTCATTAACTGTATGACCTATTCAAGTCATTAACTCTTCCAGGACTCAATATCCTCATTTGTAATTTGTAGTGATTATATAAGATGACCTATAAGGTCTCTTTCTGTGTGAATTACAGAGGTTTCCTTTCAGATTGAATACTCGATCTATCCATCAATTGATTCTAGAGGCACCTGGGAACCTTGTATTGAAATTTATCGAGCAGATAAATAAAATGGTCAGTCTGGTACTTTCTTTTTTAAAATTAAAAAAAAATATTTATTTGTTTTTAGTTTTCAACATTGACTTCTACAAGATTTTGAATTCTAAATTTTCTCTCTTTCTCTGCTTCCCCTTCCCTAAAGCGGCATGCAATCTGACATAGGCTATACATGTACAATCATATCAAAAATATTTCCACATTAGTCATATTGTAAAGAAGAATTAGAAACAAAGGGAAAGACTACAAGATAGAAGAAACAAATAAAAGAGAGAAAATAGCATGCTTCCATCTACATTCAGACTCCAATGTTCTTTCTCTGGATGGACGTGGATAGCGTTTTCTGTCACGAGTCTTTTGGGATTGTCTTAGATCCTTGTATTGCTGAGAAAGGCTAAGTTTATTATTGCATATTTTTGCTATTATTGTGTACAGTGTTCTCCTGGTTCTTCTCATTTCACTCAGCATCAGTTCATGTAAGTCTTTCCAGGTTTTTCTGAAATTGGTCTGCTCATCATTTCTTATGGAACAATAGTATTCCATTACATTCATATACCACAACTTGTTTATCCACTCCCCAATTGATGGGCATCCCCTCAATTTCCAATTCTTGGCCACCACAAAAAGAGCTACTATAAATATTTTTGTGCATGTGGGTCCTTTTCTCATTTTTATGATCTCTTTGGCAATATAAACCGAGAAGTAGTATTGCTATGTCAAAGGATATACACAGTTTTATAGCCTTTTGGGTATAGTTCTAAATTGCTCTCCAGAATGGTTGGATCAATTCACAACTCCACCAACAATGCATTAGTGTTCCAATTTTCCCACATCTTCTCCAACATTAATCCTTTTCCTCTTTTTTCATGTTAGCCTATCTGAAAGGGGTGATCTGGTACCTTGGAGTTGTTTTGATTTGCATGTCTTTAATCAATAGTGATTTAGAGCATTTTTTCATATGACTATAGATAGCTTTAATTTCTTCCTATGAAAACTGCCTGTTCATATCCTTTAACCATTTGTCAATTGGGGAATGACTTATATTCTTATAAGTCTGACTCGGTTCTTTATGTATTTTAGAAATGAGGCCTTTATCAGAGACACTGGCTGTAAGATTGTTTCCCAGTTTCTGCTTCCCTTGGTTCCACTGGTTTTGTTTGTGCTAAACCTTTTTCATTTAATGTAATCAAAGGTATCCATTTTGCATTTCATAATGTTCTCTCTCCCTCTCTTGTTTGGTCATAAATTTTGCCATTCTCCATAGTTCTGACAGGTAAACTATTCCTTGCACTCTTAATTTGCTTATAGTCTCACCCTTTATGTATAACTCATGTATACATTTTGACCTTATCTTTGTATACATGGTGTAAGATGTTGGTGTATGCCTGGTTTCTGCCATAGTGTTTTCCACTTTTCTCAGCAGTTTTTGTTAAATAATGTTAAATTCTTAGCTCAGAAACTGGAGTCTTTGGGTTTATCAAACAGTAGATTACTATAGTCATTGACTGCAGTATCTTGTGTACCTAACCTAGTCTACTCATCCACCACTTTTTTTCTTAGCCAGTACCAAGTAGTTTGTATGATTGCTGCTTTATAATACAGTTTTAGATCTGGTTTAGCTAGTCCACCTTCCCTTGTATTTCTTTTCATTATTTCCTTTGGTATTTTGGAACTTTTGTTCTTCCAGATAAATTTTATTTTTTTTTTCTAGCTCTATAAAATAAATTTTTGGTATTTTGATTGGTATGGTGCTAAATAAGTAAATTAATTGAGGCAGGCCTACCGATGAGAATGGATATTTTTCCAATTATTTAGATCTGACTTTATTCGTGTGAAGTGTTTTGTAATTGTGTTCATATAGTTCCTGTATTTGTCTTGGCAGGTAGACTCCCAAATCAGAGAGAATACTCTAGATCTTAACTGGACTTTCAGGCTGCAAGAAAATATCTCTATGGCTAACCTTAGCAGGTAGAAGGCCATCTATTCATCAGAGATCAGGTCAAAGGGGAAGAGAAAAGGTTATAATAAAGAGGGGTTATGAGATGTGGAGTGGGAAAGAAGATGGAGCTCCTGACAGATGGCCTCTATTTTCTCAATAAAGCAATAAGTAGGTCCTCTATTGAGAAGGAAGGGTAGTATAAGAGGTCAAAGAAGGAAAAAAGAAAGAAAGAAAGAAGGAAAAAAAGAAGAAAGGAAGGAAAAAAGAAAGGAAGGATGAAGGAAGGAAGGAAAAAGGAAGAAATAAGAGAAGGGAAGAAGAAAAAGAAAGAGATAAAAGAAGCAAAGGAAGGAAGAAAGGAAGGAAGGAAGGGAGAAAGAGAGGAAGTAAAGAAGGAAAAAATATAGAAAGAGAAATATAAAATGAAGGAAGGGAAAAAAGAAGGAAGACAGAAAGAAAATAACTATACCTGAAGATTTTCTTTGGTGTTCTTTTTCTTATTCTCTCTTCCTCATCTATCCATATTACAAAATTTGAATTCCCTAAAATGTTAGGAGAGATGGACAAACTAAGGTGTGTAGAAGTCAGCATGCCATATGAAGTCTGTTCCCTATAAATACACATTTATTTTCTCTCTCTAGGAATCCTCTAGGACTTTAGGTGTCCTCAGAAACAATGGTGCCTTGAAGTTATTCAAAGATGCTCTGGAATAAAGGATTTTAAAATGACATTTTCTATCAGGCAGCTATAAAAGCTTCACAATGTAGGTGCTCAAATGCATGGTAGTGCTTCAGAGACAGGGAAGCTCTCCAGAGAGGAAATTGCATTAGAAAAAAAAATCTGTTATCTTTTCTATAATGTTCAAGACAATAGCATCTGTGCCTTTCACCAGCCCATTATTTTAAATGAGACCAAAACCAGACAGAAGTGTTTCCTCATGTCTCACAAGTACAAGACTATTCTAGATCCAAGTGAAGTTGCTTCAAAAATAGCGCCGCCCCCACTCTCGCTCCCCTTTCCCGTACCTGTAAATCCCTGCCAAATGGCCCTCTCTTATTTCTTTCATAATAAAGTGAAAGACCAGTCAATTTCTGTGAACCAGTAAAATGGCATGGATGTAACTAGCTATGGTTCATAAATATGTACTTCAATTATCCAGGTCCCATCTCATTCAGCACCTTAGAGTGCAGAGTAGAAGTTTAAAGGAGATTCTGTTTTGCAAGTAGATCCTTTTGAGCAGGTCCCATAACCCTTCATCCATAAAATGATGCTATTGAACTGGATGATCTTTATGAATCTTTCCATGTTTCAATGAATGACTCTCAGCCCAAGTAGGGAGTCAAATATTGGAAGAATGTGACCTTCCTGAAGATGAAAGTAATAAGTTGTAGTTCTCTTTTAGCAGAGGTCTCCATATGGCTCTCTATCCTGGATGATTGTCTTCTAGGTTTTCATTAAAGTATTGTTGGGAGTTTCTTTGGAAATTAGCCAATCTTGGCTATGATGAAGCATAACTTGAGCAAGAATGCATAAGAATGATGTTGTGTTTGAAGACTAAACTTGGAGTCAGGGGAACATGGGAAGGAATCTTGCCTCTGACAGTAACAAGCTGTATGAGCCCAGACAGATTTCTTAAACTCTACTGGCTTTGGTGTTTTCATCTATAAGGATATTAATATTTGTATTACCCCAAGGGTTGTTGTGAGGATTGAAAGAGATTATGTATGTAAAGTGCATAGTAAACTTGACACTGTTATGTCATTCTCAGCTATCATTATTTTTCTTTTAAAAAAGAAAGACATTCAGCCTTAACTGCTAAAACCAAGAAGGCAGGCAGGCAGGCAGGCAAACCAGGGGTTGCCTGTTTTCTGTGTTTTTATTTTGAATGAATGAATGACTGAATGAAAAGCCATTTATTAACACCATACTCCATGTAAAGTACTGTGTTAAAAATTGGGGGATACAAATAGAAAAGTAAGACAGGGTATCTTACTTGCTCTCAAGGCATTCACATTCTAATGGGGGAGAAAATATATATGGAAGGTTTCAGCTTCAAGTCAGATAGAAGGGCCCCATGGTCCTTAGGGTACAGCAGCAAAGCAGATGGTAAGGTTTTGTCTTTAATTTCATTTCCACTAACAAATCATACAAATTTTTTCATCGTGAATCATTTGACAATGCCAAGGACTTTGGTGGTGATGACTATTTTTTTCTGAGTTTTCAGTAGCTGTGACTACAGCACTTGCAAACAGTTGCCAGTTTGCATCTCTATGGGGATTGCTTCCTTTAATGATGGCTTTGGGGGCTGAATTAGAAGCAGGGCCTGTGGGCTGGGGAATACCTGCCATTCCCAGGCCTCTTGGGCTTACCTTCAGTTGATTAGCAGGTGATGCTTATGGCAGCCAGGAAGGTGGGCCCCTTGTTCCCGGGGATGGCTCCCCTCAACAGTTGCTATGTGGCTGGGTTAGAAAACAGGACTGGTCTAGGGGCCACTGCTATTCCAAGGGTTCTCATTTTCAATATCCTGGGATATTTCCATTAGGATCTGAGAGATATAGTGGTGGTAGTTGAACTTATTTGGCACCATCAGTCTCCTTTCTCTGACTCAGTAGCTTGTTGATTCAGTGAGGTAGGCTTGCCTACTCCATAAGTGGCAACTGGTCAGCATTTGGTGGGAATGGCTGGCTGCTTCTCCATAAGAGTAGTTTTCTTGATGGTGACTGTAGGCTAGAAACAGGACTCATATTCTAGGAGCTGCTTCTATTATTCCTGGGACTCATGGGCTGGCCTCTGTCCTGGGCTTTCTTCTCTTTTTTTTTTCTCTATAATTTCTGACTTGATGAAGATCATTAGATGATTCCCAGTTGTACATATCCACCCCTAATCTTTCTTCAAAGGTCCAGCTCCACATCAAAAAATGCCTTACTAGACTTTTAAAACTTCATTTCTCATAAGCATCTATCTCAACATATCAAAACCAGAAATTATTATTTGATTTTTCTCAACACCATCACTCTTCTGTATTTCCCTGTTATTATTGAGGAGACAACCACTCTTCCACACACCTAGGTTTAGAAAAATATCATGCTTGACTCTTTATTCTCCTTTGCACCACATATCCAATCAGCTGACAAATATTGCCATAAGTATCTGTACAACTCTCTTGGATACATTCTCTTCTCTCCACCCACACAGCCAAGTCCTTCAATAGTTCTTGCCTGAACTATTTCAATAGAGTCTTTGGACTTCCTGACTTGATTCTTTCTTTACTACAATCGATTCCCTGAAGAGCTACCAAAGTGACTTTCAAAAAATGAAGATCTGACCATTTTCCTACTCAATAAACTCCAATAATCTCTTATAACTTGTAGAATTAAATATAAAATCTTCTGTTTGATATTTAAAGTTCTTCACAAACTGACTCCTACCTACCTTTGCAGGCTTCCTTTCCAGGTACCCTGTGTTTGGTCCAGTCAAATTGTCTTTCCTGCTATATCTCACACATAATGCTTCATCTCCTGTTTTGATGCATTTGTACTGACTCTCTGTGATGCCTGGAATATTCTCCCTTCTCAACTCTGTCTCTTGGAATTTCTGATCTGCTGTAAGACAAAAGACAAACATAATGTTCTGTCTAAGGACTTTTCCAGTCTTCTACTCCCATCCCATGCCTCTAACCCCTTTAAGGTTACCTTGTATCTACTTTGCATGTATTTTATGTCCCTATTTTTGTACATTTTTGATTAGAACATAAGCTTCCTGAGGGCAGGGACTATTTTCCTGTTCTTTCTATCTCAAACACTTAACACAGTGTAATGTAATTGCCAAGGAAAGGCAACTTCCCAAGGTTCAAAATACCACCATAGGTGCTCTCCATTTTATTCAGTGACAAACCAAAAACAGAGAAGGTCAAAACATGACATCATTCCAAATACAGCATTTACTAAATGTGATTAAATAATCTCCAAGTACTACCCCACCCCAGGACCTTCCACTCATTCAATCAATTACAAAGTCCCTGGTCTAAATACTTCTCCACCCCTAGGCTATACCTTCATTTAGTCCACCACAAAGTCCCTCTTCTCAAATGGAGATTAGTTTCCAAACATAAGGTCAAAAGTTCCCCACCCCTGGATCACAATTGAATCTACCCCAGAGTAACATCAAGTTTAAGCACAGCACTTAATACCCAAATGGAGGTCTTTTCTTCATCTTGACACGAGGCAAGTTCTCAGCAATCTTAGTTCCTGGGGAGACAAGGCTTAGCAAGGCCACAAGATACATTGCCAGTCCCTTCATTAATTCATCCTCTGCCTGCAGAACAGTCCTAGAACCCCTGAAAATGTTAGCAAAACCCTCTCCCAGGATTTCTGTAAACATACAACAAGAAAATCCTTCTTCAGGGCTTCTGAACCAACAGAAAGGTTCCCAGACCCCTGCAACAACAGCACTGTCCTTCACCAGTGGACAGTATTCACTCTGTCTGCAGGACAGTCTCCAGACCCCTGCAACAACAGCACTGTCCTTCACCAGTGGACAGTATTCATTCTGTCTGCAGGACAGTCTCCAGACCCCTTCAACAACAGCACTGTCCTTCACCAGTGGACAGTATTCACTCTCTGTCTGCAGGACAGTCTCAGGGCTTCTTAGTGAACAGCCAGGTTCCAAGACTTCTTCAACAGGCCTGTCTTTCACCAGTGGACAAATCTGGCAAAACAACATCAAAACAGACAAAGTACCAGCAAAACAGCCATGTCTCCTCAGTCCTTGGCAGCTCAGGGGGCAGGTCTCAAAAGTCCAGGGCAATTCAAAGCGGCCACCAGCAATTCTCTTAGTCTCTCTCTCTCCACAAGGTGCTGCTTCCACAAAAAAAGTTCTTCTGCCTCTCTCTTGTCTCTCCAAATCTACGTCACCAGCTCCTCCCAGTTCAGGACTTTCTTTTCACATCAACAAGTCCATCCCACAGGTGGGATTAACAAGCTCTGGGTTTTAACACAATCAATTTGAAAACCAAGCCAATACAGGGGGAATCTTTAAATGCCATTACTATCACACACAGTGCCTGGAATGTAGTGGGGGCTTCATAAACACTTGTTGACTGATTGCTTGCCTTTGCTCAGGACAAAACAAGAAAACATGTATATAAATTATAGTGACCATATTTGTAAATATTTATTTGTCATGAGTTTGTATTGTTCTTCACTTTAAAAAAGGTAGAGCTGGGTTCTTAATTCTGAGATTTCTTTAGAATCTTCTTTTTTTTTTGGAGGGACAATTGGGGTTAAGTGACTTGCCCAAGGCCACAAGATTAGTAAGTGTTAAGTGTCTGAGGCTGGATTTGAGCTCAAGTCCTCCTGACTCCAAGGCTGGTGTTCCATTCACTGCACCACCTAGCCACACTAGAGTATTCTTAAGAGAAAAGTCTCTCTTGATTGTGACAGCTGGGTGGCTCAGTGAGTAGAGCAGTGGTCCCCAAGTCAAGAAGACATAATTGTAAGTCTGGCCTGAGATACTTTACTAGCTAGCTGTGTGACTCCAAGAAAGTCACTTAATTCTCATCTGCTCCAGTTTACTAAGTTATAAAATGGGAATAATAATAACACCTCCTCTCAGAGTGTTTGTGAGGCTAAAATGATTTAATATTTGTAAAAGTACTTTGCAAACCTTAAAGTGCTATGTAAATACTAGTGATGATGATGATAGTGTGAGACTGAGAAATATAGTGAGTTAGATTTGAGAATAGTCAATAGGATATTCTGGGTATTATACTACTTGGAGATTAGAGAAAAACCTAGGATCTACTAATTGGAGACAAAATACAGCTTGCACTGGGCAGAATTTGACCTTTTACTCCCTATGAAAAATAAATTAAACTAGGAACAGTACTGACACTTTACTGAATCAAGATAACTGTAAGCATTTTAGAAGTATCCAAAATTAAACATTTGACATAATTATTTAAAATTCTTGTCTATTCATCATTTTGGTACTTTGAAGTATCATGTCAGACAGGAATAACGACTGGTTGGAAACCCACTTCTGCTTTTTTTTTTTCACTTTTTGGAGGGCAATTGGGGTTAAGTGACTTGCCCAAGGTCACATGGCTAGTTTTTGTGTTAAGTGTCTGAGGCTGGATTTGAACTCAGGTCCTCCTGACTCCAGGGCTAGTGCTCTATTCACTACACCACCTAGCCACCCCAGGGAACCCACTTCTGCCACCAATTCACTATGCATATTGCTACCCCTAACCCTTCCCCCTCCCCCTCCAGTCCAGTTTCTTTGTCCATAAAATGAGAAGATTGGATTTGGTGATATCAAAATGTACTTTCCTACTCTAAATTACATGTACCTATGGTTCTAAAATAGCCCCAAGAACTTTTACTAGTCAAAACCTCATTAGAGTTATTTTGTATACAATAAATTAGTAAAATGTCATTTCTATTCTTTAATAATATCCCGTCATGCATGCTTTTCATTAATTGAGACAAGCCTTCTTCTCTTTACTCTAAACTAGAGAGATTGTATGACAATCTATCGGGAGATATAATTTTTACACATAATTTCTAGGCTTTCCATTAACTTCCTAGAGCATGAAAAAATTGCTTAGGATACCATTTAAAGTCCATCTCATGACCAGGCCTCTCAGAATGAAGGAGCAGATTGTGTATCTACATTGTACAAATTGTTTGAAACTTTGCATTTGGACAGACCTTGATCGGTTTTATCCAAAGCAGACTACACAAATGTGTCTGCACAGAGCCCTAGTCCATTTTTTAAAAAATCACTAACCTATTGCCAAAACCAACTCAGAGCAGCAAGCCCCCTTTGAAGTTGTAGTTGGCTATGGGCATATGTAGTAGGGCAAAATATGGAGTTCCAAATGCCCGAATGATTTACTCCATGAAATTTCTTCTCAGCCAGCTTCTTGAGAAATCTTCTCTTGTTAGGGACTGAATAGTTTGAGAAATCTGGATGCTCCTTTGAAGAGCAGATAATGAAGGAAAAGGGGGTGGGTAACATTTGGTGACCCAAGATGACTCTCTAAATTGTTGATACGCACCACAGTGAAAGCAGCCATTGATAAATGGGTCTCAAGGGGGTGGTCCCTCATGCTGGAATCTGTCACAAAACAGAGTAATAGCATTTATTTAAGGTTTGCAAAGTGCTTTCTGTATATTATCTCATTTGATCTTCACAACAACCCATTTTACAAGTGAAGAAACCAAAGCTGGGAGAAGTTAAGTGACTTGCCCAGGGTCAGAGAGGCAGTGTCTGAGACGGGACTCAAACTTAAGTCTTCTGGACTCCATGCCTGTCCTTTGCCCACTATTCCACTTAGGTACCTCAATATGAGAAGGGAACATGCGCTGTTTTGTCTCCTCTAGCACACTTGTCATTCTTTAGATACCTAATTAATGTGAATGGGTCATAATTAACCAAAAAAGCACCACACATTTTGGGAATTTATTTCCCAACTTGAAAAAATAAAACCCTAAAGAATAAAACTGATGTGATTTCGACATAAAGTCATATTGAATTTGGAAATCAGCCTGATTGTTTTAATTGCAAGGGGAAGAAGAATGCTAAATGCATTCAGTACTTTTTATAGACCATATTTATTTATTTTTCCCTTTGGCCAGAAGTTTTTGAAATATGAGTTCCATGTTAGAGAATGTGGGCAACATGACAAACTAAGTACCACAGAATCTTAGAGTTGGATGGAATCTCTGATATCAAGGGATCATAGGATTCTCATGTGGATCTTGAATCCCAGAGAGGTTAAATGACTTGCCCAAAGTCATATAGCTAGTTAGTGGTAGGGCTAGGACTTAAAACCCAGATCTCCTGATAGTCTAATTCTCTCTGCCTCCCTTCTCTATGCACCAGGCTGCCAACACAACATTTTCTTGGTATGAACCAATTGAATAGATTAGAGCCTGGTAGCCTAAAACATTTGGCTGGAATCAGAATTGTAAAACAGGTAGTTTGTATTTTCCAGTCTCCAGTTCTGCTTCCTAATTTCATAGAGGAAGAGAATGTTGGGGTTATATCTCCTTTGGTATAGGAACTTCCACATAATCTTTGACCCTGGCCTGTAACCATGGACTTAACTCTTACTCTCCTAAAAGGTACAATATTTTTCTTTGCGTCCATGAGTACCCAACCTTGTTCTCGAGCTTCTGACTCCAACAGGGAGTAGAAAAGATTCTTTAGGGCAACAACTTCTTGTGTGAAGCTCAGGCTCGCTCCTGTGTTCTGATATTGGGGTTATTGTCCATGGTATAAAGGCTTTGAAATCAGAAGATCTGGGTTCAATTTCCAGCTCTGATACTGACTGTGTAACTCTAGGAATGCTGTTTAACTTCAAAACACCTCGGTTTCCTTACCTGTAAAGTGAGGGAAATGCCACTTGTACTAGATAGGCATCATGATGCAGAGCAGTACTAGACTTGGCATGAGGAAAACTCGGGTTCAACTACCTCATGGAAGGTTGTGATCTGCATTTATGGAGTTATCACACCAGGTTTTCTCATCGATGTAATATGTATACAACCTGCCTTGCAGGTCTTCTGAAGTATATAACACAATGTACATTTGGACTTTGTTCTTTATTGCCTCAATTATTTATATCATATTATTCTTTATTGCCTCAAACTTCTAGAATTCCTGATCCATATCCACCTTGATTTCCATGACCTGCAATTTCCTTTTGGATTTATTTGACTTATATGACTTCCTGTTCTCCTTGGCTTCTTGATGGCCACTTGGGACACAGTTCAAAATGATGAGATGCAAGTTATGGCTGCAACAAGCACACAGAGTAGACTTTTCTTATGGTGTATGATGTGCTTGCGCTTGGCACCAATCACTGTCTCGGAAGAGATGCCGAGTAGCAGCAATAAGTCATTTATAGTTAGTTGAGCTCTCATTGTGAAAGTTGAATAGAGTTTAAATTGTCTAATCAATATAGGAGCTTCTTTATCATGATCCCTGGCTTTTGAAAGGACTGTTTTTATTCAGTATCATTAGGAAATGAACACCTAAGTATGTAGCTCTGGGTAACACATTTTGGGAAATTATTGATGAGATGGAGTGTAAAGAGCCTTAAAATCAGACCACTGAGTGAGCAGTTGAAAGGTCAAGGATATTTAGCCTAGAGAAAAGACAACTTGGGAGGTGGAGTGGTGACTGATATCCTATCTGTCCTCAAATATTTGGAAGTCTGACACATGGAAGAAGTATTGGACATTTTGTGCTAGGCCCTAGGAAAAGAACTGGGAGCAATAAATGAAAATTTCAGAGAGATTAATTTTGGATATATGAAAGGAAAACCTTCCTAGCAATTCAAACTATTAAAAAAAGAAATAGGTTGCCTCTGAGGGTATAAGGAGGCGTGAAAAGACTTGGCAGAGCCAAAAGTGGGGGGGGGTGAGTTGATAAGGGACGGATAGGAGGGGATCCTAGCAGCAGTGAAGGCCCAGTTAAGATTATGTAACAGAAATTTGTAGTGGACCAAGTCAGAATGATTGCATGATTTTTTTCCAGGTTCATTCAGTCTCTCATGTGTAGGTGAGAAGATAATGGTTGGAATGATCGAAGACTGAGGCTTGTCTGGGCATCATTGGTGATAGGAAGTATATTAGATTATGTTCCAGCCTTGGCATGTGTCTTTCTGTTTCAAGTGTGTCTCTTGTAAACAGTATATTGTTGGATTCTTGTTTTTAATACATTCTGCTATCCGTGTGCATTTGATAGGTGAACTCATCCCATTCACATTCACAGTTATGATTACTAACTGTATATTTCCCTCTAACTTGTTTTCTTCTCTCTCCATCTATTTTCCAGGTCAGTTGTTTTTCTGATGAGATATTTCCTATTTTCTTCAATTTTTTTCATTTTTAAAATTTTTGTTTCATTGTTTCTTGGTGTCTGATGGAATCAGTTTCCAGCTGCCCAATTCTAATTTTTAAGGAGCTATTTTCTTTGGTGAGCTTTTGTATCTCCTTTTCTATTTGATCAGTTTTGCTTTTTAAGGAGTTTTGCATCACTCTCATTTTTTTCCTCCAATTTTTCCTTTACCATTCTTATTTTTCCTTTGAGGCTTTTTTGTAACTGTTTTTCACATTATTATCTTCTGAGTTTATGTTTTGGTCTTTCCTGCCACTGTGCTAGATTTTTATGGTCAATTTTTTTCTTTTGGCTCATTTTTTACCCCAGTCTCTTCCTTGACTTTGAACTTTATGTTAAAATTGGGCTCTTTTCAGCTAGTGGTGGGCAGGTACTGTCCCAAGCTTCAGAATTTTTCATACTGCTCTTTTCAGAGCTTGTTCTTTGAAAACTACAAGGTTTGATGCTGTCAAGGTGGTATGACCTTGGGAGGTACATGGTCATAGCTCTCCTGGTCTGACCTCTGGTCTTAACTGAGGAAGGACCCCTGGTCCCCTGTATTCACACACCTTGTGACAAGGGCCCCTGTTTCCTTGTGATCAACCACCATTGTTTCTTTCCCCCCTGGGATTGTGACCCAGAACTGTGTATGAGCAATAAAGTTGCCAATTAGCACTAACTGTACCCAGTGCCACCAAAGAATCCTCGTAATCTCTTTTTGACCAGTTGTCTGTCCCTTTACTATCTCTGTCCTGAGAGCTCCTGAAGCAGCTGCTGTTGCTGCTGAAACAGCTCTTGCCATCATAGGGTGTGTGGTTCCCTGACAAGCCTTATAGGTTGGTGATTGTGCTGTCATGATTCTGATTGGTTGAAGCTTCCAGTGGTATTACAAATGTTATTCCTTCCAATGAGATAGAGGTCTATCAGGACTTATCATCTGCCCTTCATTTCCTCCTAGGATCCTCTAGGTCTTTTTCTTTTTTCATCTAATATGCTTTTCAGGCTCCTCCCTGAGCACTGTCATCTGGTCTACTGCTGTAACCAGTTCATTCAAATTATAAGGGTAGTGTATCCAGAAGTTCCTAGAAAAGCCCTTCAGTTTGCCTAGAAAGAGCTAATCCTTATGTGGGTGTTTTGTTTTTTTTTAGCATGGACCATATCATGTTCTCCAGATTCCCATCAGATTGTATTATTTGAGTTGGGGTGACCACAGTAGCACTGGTCCTACCCATCACAGCTCCCATAGCACCTTATCTACTCTACGTGGGTCATTTCAATTTATAAAACTAAATGATCTCTGCTAGCAAAGGCCAGTCGTCCCAGGAACACTGGATCCACTTTCAACACTTTAAAACTCTTCACAGTCTCAGAAATGTTAATGTTCTCTTATAGAAAATCCAAGGTCATGTTGATTCTTCTTATTTTGTTTGATTCCAAAAGTAACAAACCTTGAGTTGGCATAAGGTGGTTGTAGAATGCTTCTGTAATGACATAGTTATTTTAAGATTCATGCCTAGGAAGCAGCTTGTGGCTGCTACAAACCTTAAAGGGACACTTCAACCTGCCAGGACAGTGTTATTAATGAAATGTCATTCTGGAATGTGTGATGTCTGTGTGGGTACCTTTAATTACTGAAGTTACATTTTATTAATAGATTTGTTAACTCCACATTCTGGCTGGGTTCCAGTATGAATAGCTACATTCTTCCTACCTAAATCTTCCCAGTCCCAAGCCACCATGTGAATAATTACAGATTAATAATGGTCTCTTGTAGTCTATACCAGTAGCCAATAGTAATTTAATGGAGTGTGCTGGACCTTTTATTGTTGAGCATTGTAGTCCCATGCAGAGATTCGTGATATCTTATGCACAGTAAGAGCTTGGCAATGTTTTATGGATTGGATTTGGGGTCCATCGGGGATCCCCCAGGTATTTGCAATATTGATGCGTATGATATGAAGCTACATTTCCACTTTTCTGACTTTAATGAATGAATCAATTAAGACAAGTTGCCATATTGTTTACCTATTGATATTGCTTTTAGGATCCAGATCTTTAACAGCTTGTCAGACGTTCCCACCTACATATACCACCAACACCACAAACTCCACATCCCTAAAACTGAGCTCATAACCTTTGCTCTTCCTCCTGACAATCCTGCTCCTTCTTTGGAGTGCATCACGTCATCAGTCTCCTGTGTCTTAAACATGGGAGTTATTTTTGTCTTTTCCCCCACTTCTTCATTTCAAATCCTTTCAGTTACCAAGTCCTCTTCATATAGCTCTTGAAACATTTCTTGCTTCCATCTCTCCTTTATTGTCCTGGGCGCTATACTCATTCAGTTGCTTATTGCCAGTCACCTGGTCTATTGCAACCACACAATAGGTCTTTTTCTCTGTACCTCCTCACCCCATCCCCCATATCACTTTCTTACTCATTTTCTTCATCTGGAAAATGGTGCCTTTATTTAACACGACCTGTGAGGTAACACACAGATTTGCTATAAGAAGAATGCTTTGTGAACCTTCAATGTGAGTCATTATGGATCAGATCATGCACAGTTCTGTAAAGGATCAATCTTACCTCTGATAAACAGTCTTTAGGGGCTCCTCACTATCTACTGAAAAAAAAGTCAAATTCCAGCAACAACTTTTTTACCCATTGGATTGTATTTAATACTCTGCTTCACAATTCTCTAATGCACTTCTCAGCTATTATATAGAAGTATAACTCTTTGTATATAATCTCCCTGAGGGTAGAAACTGTTTTGTTTTTGTCTTTGTGCTACTCCACCACCATTTCACTTGTAAGCACATCACAAAGACAGAGACCTCCATTAAAAATAAAATTCCCTAGAATGTAGCCTTGTGTCAAGTAGGTGCTTAATATTTGTTGATGACTGAAGTCATAAGAAGTAAAAAATCAAAAGCAATGCATTCTTTCTATAATTTCTGTGAGGTGGAGAGAATAGGGAATGAATGGGGTAGAGAATCTATGAAGTCTTTCACTCACTAAAGTGTTCTACAGACTAAAAACGGTTATATTTGTTATTGCCTGTGTATGGAAAGTGGCCTATTTGCAAATAAGTATTCTTACTAGGCTAGCAACTAGGTGGCACAGAGGATAGGAAACCAGGCCTGGAGTGAGGAAGACTCATCTTCCTGAATTCAAATCCAGCCTCGACACTTACTAGCCTTGTGACCCTGGGCAAGTCACTTAACCCTGTTTGCTCCTCATCTGTGAAATGAGCTGGAGAAGAAAATGTCAAACCTCTTCAGCATCTTTGCCAAAAAAAATCCCAAACGAGGTCATGGAGAGTTGAACATGACTGAACAACACAATTGCTGCTAGGATCATAAGATTTTATAAATGGAAGGAAACTGACAGCTTATATAGTCATCCTTCCTCATTTTATAGATAAGGAAACTATCTTAAAGGGGTTGTGACATTCCTAGATTCATAGAGGTAGGAAATATCTGAGTCTGATTCATACCTGGTCGTTTGAAATCAAAATATGGTTTGTTTTCTTTATATTTCTCTTCCTTTCTGTGACTGGATCAATCACCTCTATATAAGTAAGGAAAATATATATTTACAAGTCATTAAAAATCAACAGTATGCTATTGTGCAGCATATATCATGGGAATCAAGTGACCCAAGTCCTTGTTTCACCAGCCCCTCTCAATTCTATGACCTTGAACAAGTCACTGCTCTTTTCTGATCAGGGCTTTCCTCATGTGCAGGGATGGGAAGGGGTGGGACAAGTTGATTTCTAAGGATTCTTCCAGTTTTAATAGTCTATGATTTTAGTGTTCTTGTGTAACAACCTGGAAAACAGGCTATTTCTGAGACCCGTATGAAACTAACTGCATTGCATTACTTGCAATTGAAAAAAGCAATGGAATCCACTAGGAAGTGCTTGTAGGATGATCAGTTTTTGAAAACTTAATTATCAGTTTCTTCTGCTGTAAAATGAGGGAGATGAGATTAGATAAGCTCTAAAATCCCCTCTTTATTATTATTTCATTGTATCGTTAGAAGTATAGAGAAAAAAAAATAACTTGTTCTACTACTTAAAAATAGTAAACAGACCTTTATCTGAAGCCAGACACACCAAGCAGATGATTTTTGGACTTTCATTGGTTATTTTTCTCTTTGGGGCATAGATGAAGAAAGTCAACCTACAAATGGGCCAGTTTTCACAATGTAGGCTAGTCTAGAAAGTTCAGGGGTGAGAAACCTATGTCTTAAGGCCAAATGTGGCCCTTTAGGTACTCAAGTGTGGACCTTTGACTGAATCCAAACTTCACAGAACAAATTCCCTTAATAAAAGGATTTGTTCTGTAAAACGTGGACTCACTCAAAAGGTCACACCCAAGTGTTGAGGTTTAGGGGTGTTCAGGACCCCAAAATACCAACATGCCAGGTCCTGCCCAAATGAATTCAGCCCAAGCCTTCTTTTTCTTTTCCAAATGCTTATTAATTTCTGATTTACATCATTCATTTCCACCAGATTTTGAGTTACAGATTTTCTCCCTGTTTTTCCCCTACCCACTGCTCTAAAATAGCAGTCCCACAGGATATCCCCTCCTCCAATCTGCTCTCTCCCACATTTTCTCCCATATCCCTTTTGACTTTTCCAGTGGATCTCTATGTCCCAGTGCCTGTATTTCTTATTTCCCAATTACATGTAAAATAGTATTAATAATAATTATATATATATATATATATATATATATATTTGATTTTAAAACTTTGAATTCCAGATTCATTCCCTTCCTCCCTTGTCACCCACCCTTACTCGGAAGATAAGCAGTTCAGTATAGGTTGTACATGTGTGGCTAATGCAAAACAATAACATAGTAGATATATTGTAAAAGACTAACTATATTTCCCTCCCTCCTATTCCACCTCCCACTTGTTCTATTCTCTGCTTTGATCCTATCCCTTTTCAAAAGTGGGTGTTTCCAACTTCACTCCCCCCCAGCCTGCCCTCCCTTCCATCATCCTCCCTCTCATCCCCTTCCCCCCTACTCTCTTAGAGGGTTAGATACCCTATTTAGTGTGTATTTCATTCCCTCCTCAAGCCAGATTCAATGGGAAGAAGGTTGACCCATTCCTTTTTGCCTTCCTATTCTTCCCCTCCATTGTAACCATTTTCTCTTGCCTCTTCTATATGACATAGTCTACCCCATTCTGTCTCTCCCCATCTCCTCTCATTATATTCCTCTCTCACCTCTTAATTTCACCTTTTAAATATAATCCCTTCCTGTTAAATTGGTCCTGTGACCTCTATTTATGTATACCTGTAAACATATATACACACATTCACATATGTATTCATATGTCCATATACCCTCATTATAGACACACACATATCTATCTATCTATCTATCTATCTATCTATCTATCTATCTATCTATCTATCTATCTATTTCTATTCCCTTCAACTACTGAGAAAAGATTCATCAGTTACAATTATTGTTTTTCCATGTAGGAATGTTAATAGTTCACCTTTGATAAGCTCCTTATGATTTCTTTTCCCTGTTTACCTTCTCATGCTTCTCTTGCTTCTTGTATCTGAATGTCAAATTTTCTGTTCAACTCTGGTTTTTTCAGCAAGAATGCTTGAAAGTCCTCTATTCCACTGAATGACAATATTTTCCCCTGAAACATGATACTCAGTTTTAATCCCAGCCCCTTTGACCTCTGGAATATCATATTCTAAGCCCTTCAACCCCTCACTGTAGAAGTGGCCAGATACTGGGTTATCTTGATTGTGTTTCCACAATATTCAAATTGTTTCTTCCTGGCTGCTTGTAATATTCTCTCCTTAATCTGGGAATTCCAGAACCTGGATATAATTTTCCTAGGAGTTTTCTTTTTGGGATCTTTTTCAGGAGGTGATCGGTGGATTCTTTCAATCTCTATTTTGCCCACTGGTACTAAAACATCAGGGCAGTTGTCTTTGAGAACTTCCTGGAGGATGATTTCTAGATTCTTACTTTGATAATGGCTTTCAGGCAGTCCAATAATTTTTAAATTATCTCTCCTGGATCTATTTTCCAGGTCAGTGGTTTTTCCCATGAGATATTTCACATTTCCTTCTATTCTTTCATTTGTTTGGATCTGTTTAAAAGCATCTTGATTTCTCATAGAGTCATTAGCTTCCATTTGTTCCAATCTAATTCTGAAGCATTGATTCTCCTCATTGAGCTTTTGAGATTCTTTTCCATCTGGCAAATTCGGCTTTTTAAGACATTCTTATCCTCATTGCCTTTTTGAGCCTTTTTTGCCATTTGAGTTAGTCTGTTTTTTAAGGTAGTATTTTCCTCAGTCAGGCTGTTGACTCTCATTTAGTAATTTTCTTGCATTGTTCTCATTTCTCTTCCCAATTTTTCCTTCACTTCCCTTATCTTCTTTTTAAGGTCCTCTATGGTCTGTAACCAGCTCGTATTTTCCTTTGAAGCTTTTGATGCAGGAATTCTGACTTCACTTGATCTTCCTCCTGTTCCATGCTTTGCTCCTTTTTGTCCCCAAAATAGGAGTCCAATGTTGGAATCTTCTGTCTGCTTTGTTTCCTTTGCCTGTTCATGTCGCCCCTCAATTACTTGACCCCTGGGCTTTTTGCCACAGTAGGACTCTGCCACCAGACAGGGGAGCTTTCGTCCCAAATCTGGGCTTTTCTCAGCTGCTGGAGGTATTAGATGTGTGCCCTCTTTGAGGCCTCCACACACTCTGGCAAGCTGGACACACACCCCAGGAGCTCCACCCTAGACTGCAATCCAGATCCAAACAGGTTAAAGCAAGAGCGATTACCCCTCAACTGGTCCTTGGTCCCCCTACACACTGCAGGCCAGGAGCTGAAGCTGCCACATGGCCTGGCTGGCTGTGTAGGTGTCTCACACGCACTCCTACTTACTGGTCCCAAAGTCCAGACTGCAGTGACCTCTCACTTTGCCTTTGCATCTATGTGTTGATAAATCTGGAAATGGCCACAGCTGCTACTGATCTGGAGTCCCTCTGGCAGGCGGCTGGTCAGGCCCGCCCTGGGGCTTACCTTGGTGTGGGGCTGTGCTTGGCTCCCTAAGTGCTGTGCTGGCTGATTTCTGCCAGCCTGCCAGGCTGTCCTCATTGGGAAGTTAGCTTCTCTGTGTCATTTTGTGGGTTCTGCAGCTCCAAAGTTTGTTTAGAGTCCCCTTTTTACATGGATTGGGGAAGGTGGAAGACGGAGCTGTGGGGAGGTCCTGCTTCTACTCTGCCATCTTGACTCCACCCCCCCCAAGCCTTCTTTTAGCCAAAGAAAAACAAAGTTTATTAAAGATCCACCATATTGGGCAGACTCTTAAGAAACCCATTGGCTAGACTCTTAAGGAATCTGAGCATTTGTGATTCTTGTATTGACAAGTGGGCCAGATAGAATCTAAGTGAAATTGAATTTGAACACCTTAATGGTGGTAAGATGGATTTTATCCAGAAAGACTGTGGGAGGGATCTAAGGGTGGCCAAGTAGTCTGGGGCGATGGCAAAAGGAGTCCAGGGAGGATCTTGAGGAAGAGTCTAAGGAGGATCTTTATGGGACTGGGGTGACTAGAGCTCAGACTCCAGGAACCAAGAGAATGGGATTTTGATGGGATCCAGGGCGGGAAGTAGCTGGAGATGATCTGGAGGCAAGAGACAATGGAGGCTTGACTAGGTTCAGGGTCACAGATATTTGGGCATAATGATAATGGAAGGCTTATAGCTTCAGGGGAATGTCAGATCAAATTCGAAGATTCAAAGGGAGTTCAAGGGGGTTCCCAGAGCCTATACCCCATCACAAGGCCCTAGAAGGTCACATGTCACTTCAAGGCTGTAGATTCCCCACCCCTGGCTAGATTGACCCTCCTTGTCTTAACTGATCCCACACTGTAAGTTTTCCCTTATCTCTGCCAATGTGGTTCCTCATCACCAGCTAGAGTCTAGAATTGGCTTTCATTTCTTCTATTTCTGGTGAGTGAATTATTCTGTCTTAACACAATTTGTACAAATTGCCTTTTATTCATTTCAGGGAAAGCTGATGCTTGACTTTCAAATTTTGGGGTATGATATTTAGACAAGGCTGTTGGACAAGATTGGGTGTGCCAACCCAACAACCTTGAGGGTATCCCAGATCTCTATTTCTACCATGTTATTTGCTTGGACTGTCCTTTTTTGTCATCTAACTTTTTTTTGTCCTAATTAAACATTATCTCTAAAATATTATCTTCTCTGAAATTCTGAGAATAGAGGCTTTCAACCACTCATTTATAACAAAATTATTTATGCTACTTATAAAAATAACAATAGTAATGGTTGAAGAGGCAATGGAATAGTGGTTAGAGAACAGACCTTGGAGTAAGGGTTAATTTCTTGCTTCTGACATGTACTGGTTTTGTTACTTTGGTCAAGTCACTAAAATCCTCAGTGGTTTGGACAATTCTCTGAGACTAAGTTGCAGGTAAGTCATTTATCTGCATCAGTGGAGAGGGTTTTGACATGAGAGTTTGCTACCTTACTGATAGATTGGGTCTAGAATTAATACTCCAACCACAATTTTGGAAGGAAATAATTGAAATTGCATGATATGTCACACATTGCAAATTACAAAAATTTAGCAAGCATCAAAATCTAGAAAGACACAATCAGTAAGAATTATATATCAGAATCTAGCTAATCTTTTTTTTTTTAAAGCAATCAGGGTTAAGTAACTTGCTGAAGGTTATGTGGCCAGTTATTTTTGTGTGGGTGCTGAGTATCTGAGGCTGGAACCGATCCCAGTCTCCCGATGCTGGGGCCGGCACCTGGCCACCCCTAAGCAATTGGGGTTAAGTAACTTGCTCAAGGTTACATGGCCAGTTATTTTGTGTGAGTGTTAAGTATCTAAGCCCAGAACTAATCCCAGGTCTTCCAACTCTGGGGCCGGTGTTCTTAGTCACTGAGCCACCTGGTCACCCCCCCAGCTAATCTTTATAAATGAACATGACACATCTCTGTATGAAAATGCAAACCTCAAAATATTCTTGAGAACTCAATACATACGTTGCTTTAGAATCATTTGCTATTACAGACTGACCTGTTTCCCCTACCAACTGGATATAATACTGATCCAAAAAACAATTGAGAACAGCCTCATTAGTAAATCTTGCAACCTCCCAAAGTCACAATCTCCAAACTATATAGAATAAAAAGCTTTTGAAATATAGAGATTTAATGGAAGAACTGTAGACCACATGGGAACAGGGCAAGGTGTGTGACGGCCCTGTTGTCTTGCCCCACACTAGAGTTATCCCAAGGATAATTTCTATCAAAGATTAGCTTTTATCTCAATAATCTTATTCAATTTCAAAAGCAGATGTTTTCTCCACCTGCTCAATTGACCACAGAACATTAAATATAAAAATACAATGGGATAGTGACTTGTCCTTGAACTGTTTCTATTGACCATAAAGAAGGGAACAATAGACCACAATAGTAATGGAAATTCCAATTTATATGATATTTTATGAACTATTTTCTTCACAGTGAAATAAATACTAATTATGTACTTTTTATGAGTCTTCATTGGAAAATACTATATACCAACACCAATATATTATTTTATTATTTACATTTTGAGACTATATTTCCTTATCTCATTCAGGTTGGAAATGTATCAATCCTGAATAGGCCCAAACCCAGTGCTGATTGGCATGGAAGCTTTGACCTGTTCCTTTTCTGTTTACTCCTCCTTAGGAATCATGGTGCTCTCTTCTGAACCCCCAGGAGTTTACTATATATTAGTGCTGAATTTATTGTAGACATCCGAATGTCTTTGCCTTTATCTCAGCTCAGAGCTCCCATACTCAAGTGATCTCTCCACCTCAGGAGTCTCCCCAGAAGCATAGATTCCAGGCATGCACTGCAATGCCCAGATACAAAATTCTCAAAAGGGAGTCAGGTTCTGTTCCCAGTGATTCAACTATTTTGACAATTTCTATTGAAATGTCATTGCTCTCTGGGATCGCTTGGATTAAATGGCAAGAAACGAACTGAAAAGATGTCATGGCCCAGAATTCACAAGCTTCCTGGCAGAGAGTATTGTTTCTATTAAGACTGTTAGCAAGGACTAACATCATTTGGATGGGTTATGTGCACATGAAATGACACTATGTAATAGCATGTGTATAAGCAAGAAAGAAGACTCCAGAGCCAAAAGCCGTTATGCTCCAGCCTAGTGAATGTAGATAAGGTCACACAAATGCTTCCTTGTCTTTCCTAGGTATAGAGTCCCCCCCCCACTCTGAGAGTGGGGTGAATGGGGAGACAAAACTTTGTATCTCTTTTCAGGACACAGATGGATGATATAAAAGCCATGCATCTTTATTAGCAGCCATTGTGGAGCATCTGGAGGCAGAGCAGGGAAGGGCTGTGTAATTATTTTTCAGTACCTGTCCTAGGGACAGGTGTACTGTTCCGGGACAAGTCCATGGCTTTGGAAGAGACATCAGAGATTGATGGAAATCATTATGCTTGTGTGCAGTCAGCACTCTAGACACGAGTGTCATGTCCCTTTTTCCTGGTTTTGCTGAGAGCATCCTTCAAGACCTTGATAGTCTTGTAAGTAGAAAACTGCAGCCATGGGATAAAAATATTACATGTCCTAATCTTTTTTTTTCCCTGTTGTGGGAACTTACTCTGTACTTTAGATTTCATTGTTTTTATTGAGACAAGGCCAGGAAAAGCAAGAACATGAAGACAGGGCTTATTTTGTCTCTCCACTTTGTACATTGCTTTGTGCCCATCAATAAAATAACTGAAAAACCACAAAATCTTAGATGTTATCTAGCCCAATGCATACACGAAGAAAGGACCCATCTACGATCTGCTAACAAGTTATCAAGTCTCTTAATATTTTTATAGAGTGGTACCTGCTAGCTTCCAAAGGAGACCATTCCACTTATAATAGCTCTAGTTATTAGAATAGTTCTCCCCATTTATCAAACTAAAATCTGCCTTTCTTCATCTTTCTCCCGTAGTTCCTAATTCTGTCCTCTGAATCTAAGTGGAATAAGTGTAATCCCTCTTACATGTGAGTCTTTATGATATTTGAAATAGCTATCCCATCCCCTTTCCCAAGTTGTTTGTTAGTTAGCTAAACATTCTCTGTTCTTTCAACTAAATATTATAAACCATGGTCTCAAGACCTTTCCTTATTTTTCTGGACACTCACTTGCTTAGGATAATGTAGTTCTTAAAATATGGAGACTACAATTGAATATAATAGTCCAGATGTGGTTTTGCTAGGTCAAATCACAGTGCAGTTTTCTTCTGAATCCTGTACACTATATCTCTCTTAATGCAGCCTAAAATCATATTTTCACTGTAATATAATTCATAATGTGCTTGAAGTCCAGTAAAACACCAGATCTTTTTTACTTTCTGAAAGTGGACTGCTATTGAGACACACCTCCCTCCTCCATGTTGTACTTTTGACACTGATTTTTCTGAACTCAAATGACTTTATATTCTATTCTTATTTCATTTCATCTTATTAGTTGTGGCCCAATATTGTATATGTTCAAGATATATTAGGATTCTTGACTTTTTCATTCAAGATGTTAGCTGTCCATTCTAGTTTTGTGCCACCTGAAAATCTGATAAACATGTCACCTATAGTTTTTAAAAATCATTAATTAAAAAACGATCTATTATTTAATTATTATTAATTATATTAATAATTACATTTTATTTATTATTATTTATTATATTATATATACTATATTAATTTAAAACCTATAGCAAAGATCTCTCATGTGTTCCATAATGGACAGTATTCCAAGGTGACATTGAAACATTAATGAACATTCTTTACATCTTTATGTCCAGCCATTTAATCGCTGCAAATCCAACTCACTGTATGTAATTCACCTCATATCCATTCCTCCTTTCTATGAGAACAGCATGGAAAGATTTGTCACTTATTTTTATAAAATCTAGGTAAACTGTATTCTTAGTATTTCTTCTCAGTTTCTGATCTAGTAATCTTATTTAAAAAAGGAAATTAGTTTATTCTTATACAATCTATTCTTGATGAATTTATGTTGGCTTTTCGTGAATACTGCTTCCTTTACTAGATGTTTATTATTTTTAGATGTTTGTTATTAATCTTGTTATTAATATACTATAGAATTTTGTGAAGCATCAAAGTCATGTTCACTGTCCCATACCTTAGATGAAATTGTCTTTTTTCTTTCTGTGAAGGGGACATTTTTTTGATCTTATCTGGTCCTACATGTCCTTTGTTATTTTCCAGTCTTTAAAAGATCATTGACAATGGCTATAACTGTTCCTTCATTACTTAGTCTAGAATGTAATCTTCTAGGTACAGTGAGTTGGATTGAACAACAGCTATTTACTTTCTTAGCAAGTTTCTACTTAACTTGGAATTCAATTCCCTATTTCCCGTTTTCCCACTTCAAATATCATTTTTGTTGGTAGAGAAAACAGAAGCAAAATGAATATTTAAAAAATCTTCTTTTTTCTATGGTATTTTAGCATCCTCCAATCCACCACAAGCCATGCTCTTCTCTTTTCTTTGACTCTCCTCTTTTCCTCAAATATATCTTTAAAAAATCTTTTTTGTTTTGTATCTATCCATCCATCCATCTATCCATCCATTCATCCATTCACTCAGTTATCAACTAGCGTCTATTAAATCCTTAATATGTGAAAGGTGCTGTGCTAAGTATTGGGTATACACAGAAAAAAAGCCCCTGACCTAAAGAAGTTTACATTCCAAGGAGGGAGACAAAATATGTATAAATCAGCAACTAAAAGATAAATGCAGAGTAGATATAAAAGAGCCATAAGAGAGGAAGGCAGTAGCAGTTTGGGCATGGGGGTGAGGAGAGGACTGGGAAAAGTCTCCTGCAGAAGGGGACTTGAGATGAATTTTAAAGGGTTCTATAAGGATTTTTTTTTAATTGACCCCAGCTTATTCTCAGCATTTAGTATTCCTGCCTATATGCTTATAGGACTCTGTCACATTTTTAAAGTTGATCTCAAATGCCTGTCATTGCTTATATTTTCTGTTTATATTGTGTAAAAATCTAAATTAGTTGATGAGTTTGTTGGGCATCTCCATTTATCTTTTTAGGTAAGTCTCCCCTTTTATCTTCCTCATCAGATTTTTGTGTGTGTTTTTCAGAAATGTTTTCTTAAGAAATCCTCTTATTTTCTGAACCGCTATGAATTTTTGGCATGGGATAATTTCTATTCTTTTTCTGTGTCATTCAAAATCTGCTTTCTTGAAATGCAGGGTGGTAGACCTTTAGAGAGATGGCAGAGTGAGAAGTTGTTTTAAAGTCCATTCCTACCCTGCTCACCTCAAAGCAGTAAGAAATCTACTAAAGAAAGTTACAAACTACAACCCAAGAAGGAAAAGAAACAATTTTCCCTTAGGTTATTCTTACAGGAAAAACAAAGCAGAAAAAAAAATAAACAAACAGTAAGAACAAGAACAACAAACAATAGAAAGCTGAGTTAATGGCCCACCATTTTCAACTGTGACATGTACTTTCTGCTCAGAGCTGTGAGCTCCAAGCTCAACATGGCTGTGTACAAGTACCTAATGCTGATTCCTCTTAGATTATCCTCTTGGAAACAGTTCAGAGGCGAGGAATTTACATAGCCACTGTGATCTTGATAACAGAGGGTAAGTGGTTTTGGGTTGGGGAGGGAAGTAGCAATACAAAGACCATCCCAATACTATCTGTACAAAAAGGAAGGGACTTTTTTTAAAGGAAAAAAGATAGAGTGCAAGAATGAATATATCCATCTCTTCCCCCCACGTCCCACCTTAAAACACCTTAAAAGGCACAAGATAAACCAAAGAAAAATACAATTATGAGAGAAGGTAGTGGACTTTGAGTAAGATGAACAACAAATGAGAGATAATATAAGCACAGCCCCCCTCCATTATCTCAAAGTAGCAAGAAATGTACCAACAAAAGGAAAAGGACCACACAAAATAAAGAATAGGAAAGAATTTATCAAAAGAAGTTTATTGGGGAAAAAAGAAGAGACCAAGAGAAGAAAAATAAGCAAAGAAATTAAGAAAAGTAGCCAATATGTTGAAGAAATACTACATAAGAGAGGGAATACTATAGTAATTACCACAAATACTCAGGAAATGATCATTGAAAAATGTATAAAAAGCTCTGGAACAGCTAAGAATAATACAGGATAAAAGAAGAATTTAAAGAAATAATGGTGGAAATTAGAGCTCTCAGAAAAAATTTTTAAAAGACAAGCAAGAGAATAGAGAATTTGGAAAGTGTACATTCATGGAATATAACAAAACCATTCCCATGGAGATTGAAAGGTGAAAAGGTACAAAAAAAGATACAAAAAAATCTCAAAAAGAGATTGGACACTTCACAAGATTCCATTCTCTACACTTGAACTGTGCTTCTTGTGCTTGGCTCCCAACTCAACTAAGGGAGAATCTTGTGTCTTTGTGCATGTCAAATGTTGAGAATGGGTAGTTGAGAGTGAGGAAGGAAGAAACCTTGGTTCAAAGAGATGAAATACTGACCTTAGAAAGGTGAAGTTTTGTGTGTAGGGGGTTTGTCCTTCATTCCTCAAAGAGGACCATGATACCAGGGAGACGATGACATGACTTGTAATTGACTTTGATTTGAGTGAGAGAGGGCTGTGCAAAGTTACCAGCCTCACTTTCTCCTGAAGAGCCATTTGGGTCCAGTGGCCAGAAAGTGATAATGATGACTGGAGATGGCCCAGGATGCAGTGGCCCTGCAGGCAGGCAGGACCTGCATTGCTTGCCCTTGAATTTAGGGGTCCCAGTGTTGAGGTTTAGGGGTGCTGGGACCTCAAAATAGTGACAGTTCCTGCCTGAATGAATTCTACCGAAGCCTTGTTTCAGCCAAAGACAAGATTTATTAAAACCCTGATAGAGGGCAGGCATGATTCTAAAAGTACACAATATTGACTAAACTAAATCTGACCCATTCGCTAGTCTCTTAAGGAATCTGAGCATTTATGACACTTTTATTGACTTTTATGGACAATAGGGCCAGATTGAATCTGAGCACCTTAATGGTGCTCATTTATATACAGAAAGACTGTGGGAACCCAGAAGGGGTCTAGATGTAATTAAGGGAGTAGCAGTCTAGGATGGGGCCAGGTGCAGACAATGAAAGGAAAGTTAATTAACTGGGAAGAGTGAATTGCCCCAGGTGATTGCTGGGGACCTGGGCCAGGTAGGAAAGTCCGGGGGCTTTTCCTTTTTAGGGTTAAGATCCCAAACACATGGCCTTTTCCTTTTGGGGGGGGGTCAGATCTCAACACCTCTATTCCCCCATTAAACAAATGGGACTCAACTTCCTGTTGGGCAAGGGGGGTGGGGTAGAGCTGTCCCTGCCTTGAGGGGATCCCAAAGAGCAGGTTGACTGGAATTAAACACAGGCTGCATGTAGGGGATGATGGGGGGACGTTGGCTGGTACCTGCTGTTTGCTACCAGCGATAGATGAATGGCCTATAGTCTAGAAGACAGAAATCTGACAAGCAAATCTGCAGGGCCCAAATAAAGGGAGAAGCAAAAGTGCAAGAGCCTCACTAAGATCATTTACATTTGAACTGCAGATTATCTGATCTTGTTACTTTCTCAAAAGTTTAAGTAACACTTTTGCTGGTAGAAGTTTTCCACCCTTGGTCAGAGACTGACTTTTACTCCAATTATAACAAAAGATTAGGGAAGTTACTTAAGTAATGACTACTGATCACTTGCTCTGATTATAGAAATTTGTTATATAAAGACAAAGCAGGGTCCATATTTATAGAGGATAAAACATCCTTAGAATGCAGATAATTCACAGTTTTCCAATCATGTAAAATCAATTCCACCTCTTAGCCAGACTCAGGAATAGCCAGGTGGGTAACATTCTTTTTTTGTTTGTTTGTTTTTGGTTTTTTTGGACGGGAGAAGGTAGGGCAATTGGGGTTAAATGACTTGCTCAAGGTCACATGGCTAGTTTTTTTGTGTTAAGTGTCTGAAGCCGGATTTGAACTCAGGTCCTCCTGACGCCATGGCCGGTGCTAGCCACCTCGACACCCCCACTAACATTCCTTTTCAAAGGAACACAATAGAGAAACTGAGCCAGGAGGATCCCATCTTAGTCTGAGGTTAAAATTGTCCCCTCAGCTTTTCCCAGGTGCAGACCTCCCACTTGTATCACATTCTCTCTCAGTAGCTTGTGGTATTTCTCTCAGATCGTGAATTATGATTATTGATTATGGATGGATTATTGTGATCCATCAGGCAACTCCAAATCAGAAAGCTGACCCCATTGCCTCTCAGTGGTACCTCTAGAACCTTGAAGAGGAGATATAGCTAGAGTTGTTCTGGGGAAAACAGATCATAAGTATGGATAGGAATTGTGGACAAGATAGCCAGAGCTTATTGAGGCTGCATTATCCATAGATTCAGCCCAATTCTCTACTTGGTCAAAAACTTTTGATTCTATTGTTCATTATGGGAGGGTAGGGATGATTGTATCCTATACTTTTATATTAGAAAAAGAAAGCATAAAAAAAGGAGAATGACAATTTTTTAAAAGCTAAGGAAATTTGGTTTGTAGCAGGGTACTTATTTTGGAGGGAGTAGGGCAGAAGGGATGGATAGAATGTATGGCAAGGATAAATGTATGCCCAGAATAAAATAGATATAAAACAAAATGAGCCATAAGAATTGAATCGATCTAAAAGAGAAGAAAAAGATAATCAAAACAAATTTAATGAAGGAAAACACGAACTTGAAAACTACATACCTAAATATAAATGGATTAAACTCCCCCCTCCCCCCCCAATAATGGTAAAAGAGGTAAGAAGGCAAAAGTTAACATTTTACTGAAAATCTGCTTACTGAAAATTTACTGTTTTAAAAAAACAGAGATATGTAGATTGAAAAATTAGGGGGATAGAAAATAACAGTTATTATGCTTCAGGCAATACAAAAAATCACCTCAGGATTGACATCATGATTTCATATAATTCTAAAATGGGGAATATCAGAAAGGAAAAACAGTGAAACAATGATTAAAAGCACCATTGACTATGAAAAATAATCTTGTTACACACACACAAACACACATATACTCATACATACACCAAATGGAATAGCATCAATATTCTTAAAAGAAAAGATAGCTGAATTGTGAAATATATTGAGAGTAGTATAATCACATGAGATTAATATTCCTTGATAAATTTAACACAAAGACAAATAAGAAAGAACATGTAGAAACAACAAATTTCTAGAAAGATAAATTTTAAGTCGTTAAGGACTTGTCTGAATAAGAATGTTGAAAAAATAAATTTTATATTACCTTGAAAAAAATTTATCAGATGCTAGGGCATTGTCGAATCATTTCAATTATGTCTGACATTTTATGACCCTGTTTGGGGCTTTCTTGGCAAAGTTACTGAAATGGTTTACCATTTCTTTCTCCAGTTTATTTGACATATGAGAAAACTCAGATAAATGGGGTAAGTGATTTGCCCAGGATCACATAGCTAGTGTCTGAAGCCAATTTGAACTCAAGAAGATGAATCTTCCTGACTTCAGACCTGGTGCTTTATCCACTGTAACACCTAACTTCCCCATGATAGGGCATAAAGAAATCATAAATATATACAAATAGGCAGAAATATTAAGCACATCCTTTATATCATACAGTAAGAAAAGTTATCAATGTGGAAACATAAATAAAAGATACAGGCATAAATGGAGACTAAGTAAGCATATTAAATGATGAGCAGGCCAAATAACAAACAATAAAAACAATGAATAATTATTTTGCAGAGAATGATAAGACAATAGACCAAATTCCTGTGATTCAGGAAAAATTAGTGTTTGGAGAGATGTTGTCTTTCTTTAAATATGTCAAAAAAGAAAAAAAAGGTGATTCCACAAATTTATCATACCAAGTCTCTTCTAAAGAAGAAGATTAAAAAATCCATGGAGAAATAAATGAAATTAGAAATAAGATTATTAAACTGATAAAATAAAGAACTTCATTTTTAAAGATAATAAACCGTTTTTAACAACTAATAATGAGAGAAATAAAAATTTTACAATTTAAAATAATTAGCAAGATAAACACTTAAAATATAGGAGGTATAGAGATAAAGAGATATAGAAGATAAAGAGAACTATAAGAACCTATGATATATCCTGGCAAAACTGGGGATTTACCAGCACTTGTTCACTAATTACAGAAATATAATGTGCTCAAATGAACAGAAACAAATAATAGAAACTATCTCAGAATGAGAAATCAAGTAAGATATAAATGAGCTATCAAAATTATCCAGATGTATTTACACATGAAGTCTAATAATTAAATATAAATCATTTCATATACTTCAAAAATTATTCTCAAATAATTAAGAAGATTCTTTACCAAATTTCTTTTATAAGAAAAATGCCACCCTAAAGCTCAAACCAGGAAGGGATAAAATACACAGAGAATATTATATAATAATATCATTAATGAAAATTGGTAGAAAAATTTAGATGATATTTTAATAAAGAAACTACAGCTTTATTTTAAAAAAGAAATATTCATTAAAATGGAGTTTGATTAATACTGGAATTGCAAGGATTCATTCATTAAGATTCATAACATTCATTAAGTATTCATAACATTAAGAAAGTAATTAAAACAATTAGTCATATAATCATTAATTTTACATATGAAAAAATCTACATGTTAAAAACATGAATCAAACTTAAATATTAAGCTTTGAAGTTTCCTTCTTTAATATGGCCAAAATTGTAAATATCCAAAAAAAAACAACTACCATTATTTGCAACAGAGAAAGATTTGATTTTTTTCTCAGAGGGTTCAGCAGCAAAACCAGAATATCCTTTCCTTCCCAACCACCACACAATAGTTATAATAGACAAACAGTGAAATTTTTGCCAATATATTCAAAAGTAAGGCAAAGATATTATCCTTTCCACATTGTTATTTGGCGTACTGCTGGAAATGCTAACTATATTAATAAGGCAAGAGAAAGAAATGAAAGGAATCAACTTTGACCAAGAGGGCAAATTATCCCTATTTGTAAACAATGTTATGGTTTACTTAGGATACCCCAGAGAATCAGTGAAGAAACTAATTGAGTTGATTAATGGCTTCATTAACTTATCAGGATACAACATAAATCCACAAAAATGTATTTTCTTTTTGATGTTGTGTTATCAGAAATTATGAAGAAGCAATAGAAAAAGAAATTCCACTTAAAATAAGTACAAGAAACAGAAAATATTTGATATATGACCTATGAATATACAAACATGATTTTCATAAATGCATGCGCAAAATACTTCAAAAATACTACAAAATAAACATTTTAATGGAGATGTAACCATTTTAAATGTCTGGACACGACAGTATAATATAATAATAAAACTTAAATTAATCTACAGATTTAATGCTATACAAATAAAGTTACCAAGAGGTTACTTCATGGAAATAGATAAGATAATAAAATTGATCTGGAAAAATCAGTCAATAAACATTTATTATGTACCTGATATATAAAACAAAGATTGTGCAAAGTACTGGGGATACAAAGACAATAGCTCAAGGAGGTCACGTTCTAATAGGGGAGACAGCATTTAGATTGCTATGTGAAACAAGATATGTATAGGATTAATTGGAGATAATGAGCAGAGGGAAGATGCTAGCATTAATGGGGGTTAAGAAAAGGCTTTGTGTAGAAGATGAAATTTTAGCTTGAATAGAAGGAAATCAGAGAATTCAGGAGGTTGACTTAAGGAGAGAGAGAATTCTAGGCATGGGGGACAGCCAGTGAAAATATACAGAATCAGAAGATGAAATGTCTTCTGTGACTAAAAGCAAGGAGGCCAATGTCACTGAATAACTGAGTACATGAGGTTGGGGTGAGGACTAAGTTGCAACGAGGAAAGAGAAAGCCAGATAATGAAGGGCTTATAGATGATTTCGTATTGAGTTCTAGAGGTGATAGGAAATACTGGAATTTATTAAATATGTCAATAACATGGGGTGGGGTGACAAAAGTATGTGATATGATCTTTAAGAAGATCTATTTGATAGCTGAATGGAAGATAGGCTAGAATTGGGAGAGTCATCAAGTAGGGAGATCAATCAAAAAGCCATTGCAGTAGCCCGAGTATGAGGTGATGAGGTTCTGCACCATTGAATCCCATTCAATCTGCTTCAACAAATAATTAAGCACCTACTTTATTCAAAGCATTATATTAAGTATCAGAGAATCAGAGACAGAAACAAAATAGTCCTAGCCTTTTAAAAGCTTATATTATGCTGGAACAATAATGAAATAATGAAAAATGTAAAGATGAAGTTGTTCAATTTTGTCCAACCCTTTGTGACCCATGGACCATAGCATGCTAGACCCTTCTATCCTGCAGTATCTCTTGAAGTCTGTCCAAGTTCATGTTCATTGTTTCCATAATACTATCTATTCATCTCATTCTCTGCTGTCTCCTTTTCCTTTTGCCTTCAATCTTTGCTGATATCAGTTTCTTTTCCAATGAGTCCTGTCTTCTCATTATTTGGTCAAAGTATTTAAGCTTCAGCTTCAGTATTTGACCTTCCAGTGAATAATGTGAATTAATTTCTTTAAATATTGACTGGTTTGATCTCCTTGTTGTCCAAGGGACTCTCAAAAGCCTTCTCCAGGATGAAAATTTGAAAGTATCAGTTCTGCAGTGCTTAGCTTTCCTTATAATACAACTCTCATATACATTGCTACAGGAAAAAAATTAGCTTTGGCTCTATGAACCTTTGTTAACAAGATTATGACTCTGCTTTTTAATATGCTGTCCAGATTTTCCATAGCTTTCCTTCCAAGGATCAAGTGTCTTTTATTTTCATGTTGCCATCTCCAGTTGCCATCTGTAGTGATCTTTGAGCCCAAGAATACAAAATCTGACAGTGGTTCCATTTCTTCTTTCTCTCTTTGCCAGGAATTGGACCCGTTGCCAAATTATTAATCTTTTTGATTTTGTGCTTCAAGTCAGCTTTCATATTCTTCTCTTTTACCTTCTCAAGAGGCTTCTTAATTCTCTTCTACTTTTCTGCCATCAACGTGGTATCATCTACATATCTGAGATTGTTGATATTTCTCCCACAACCTTACTTCCAGTTTTTGATTCATCCAGCCTGGCATTTTGCATGGTGTACTCTGCATGTAAGTTAAATAAATAAGATGACAATATACAACCTCATAATACTCCCTTCCCAATTTTAAAGCAATTAGTTCTTCCACGTTTGGTTTTAGCTATTGCTTCTTGGCCTTCATATAAGTTCATTAGGAGACAGGTAAGATGATCTGATACTCCCATGTCTTTGAGGGTTTGCCACATTTTTGTTGTTATCCACACTGTCAAAGGCTTAAATGTAGTTAATGAAGGAGGAGTAGATGTTTTTTTTTTTCTGTTATTCCCTTGCTTTCTCCATAATCCAGCGAATATTGGCAATTTGGTCTCTAGTTCCTCTGCCTCTTCAAAAACCAGACTGCTCTTCTAGTAATTCTCAGTTCACATATTGCTGAAGCCTAGCTTGAAGAATCTTAACCATAAACTTGTTGGCATCTGAAATGAAAGTAATTGGTAATTTCAACATTCCTTGGTATTGCCTTCTTTAGGATTGGGATGTAAACTGATCTTTTCCAATCCAGTGGCCACTGTTGTGTTTTCCAAATTTTCTGGCATATTGAACACCGATCTTTAACAGCATCATCTTTTAGGATTTTAAATAGCTCAACTGGAATTTCATCACCTCCTCTAGTTTTATTGTTAGCAATGCTTCCTAAGGCCCATTTGACTTCATTCTCCAGGTTGTCTGGCTCTAGATCAGTAACCACATCTGTGATATTAAGATCTTTCTTACATAGTTCCTTTGTGTATTATTATCTCCTCTTCTTAATCTCATCTGCTTTTGTTAAATCTTTATCACTTTTTGTCTTTTATCATGCCCATTTTTACATGAAACTATCTCTTCATATCTCTAATTTTCTTAAAGAGATATTGTCTTTCCCATTCTATTGTCTTTTATTTCTTTGTGTTGCTCTTTAAGAAAATCATCTTATCTCTCCTCGCTGTTCTCTGGAATTCTGTATTCAGCTGGGTACTTCTTTCCCTTTCTCTTTTATGTTTTTCTTTCCTCAGCTATTTGTAAAGCCTCATAAGACAGCCATTTTGCTTTCTTGTTCTTCTTTTTCTTTAGAATGCTTTTTTGTTGCTATCTTTGGTAAGATTTTGTGAACCTCTGTCCTTAGTTCTTCAGGCACTCTACCCAACGGAATCCCTTAGATCTATTCATCACTCCTACTTCGCATTTTTCAGGGATGCTCTTTAGGTCATACCTATACTGTCTAATGCTTTTCCCTGCTTTCTTCAATTTAAGTCTAAATTTTGTAATAGGAAGCTTATGATTTGATCTATGATCAACTGTAGGACTTGCTTTAACTGTGTAAAGCTTCTACACTTTTGGTTGCAACATATATAATCAGTCTGATTTCTATATTCACCTTTGGGTGATGTCTATGTGTAGTCTCCTTTTGGGTTGTTGAAAAAGTGTTTGTTATGACCAGGAAGTTATCTTGATAAAAGTCTATTAGTATCTACCCTGCTTCAAATGGGAAATTTGAAGGGTTCCTAACAATAAGAAATCTAAAGCTAGAACAAAAAGAAGTGAATATTAAAATTATTTGATTGTATTTAAAAAAAAAGACAAGTAGACCAATCAAACAGATTAGATAAGGAAAACCTAGGAGAAAATAGACAAAGCAACCCAGTGTTTATGAAACCCAAGAACAATGCCCATTGTGAAAAAGACTCTATTATTCAATTATTCCCTTATTCAGAATTGTAGGGAGACAATTTGGTGCTTGCTTTCTCAATGAGGGAGGAAAGGAAGGAGAGAGAGAATTTGGAATTGAAAAAATTTTAACAAGAAATGTTAAATTTTTTTGTAATTGGGAAAAATGTTTGGTTGAAAAATAACTTTAGATCATCATCTTTTTAAAAAAGTATTTATTTATGATATTCAGTTTTTAAAAAAAAATTGAGTTCCAAATTCTGTCCTTCCTTCCAGCACTTCCCCCAATCATTGAAAAGGCAAGCAATATGATATCAGCTATGTTTGTGAAGTCATGCAAAATATATATATATATATATATATATATATATATATGTATATATCTCCATATTAGCCATTTTGTCAAAAAAAAAAGAAAAATAAAGTGGAAAAAACGTACTTCAATTTGCACTCAGAATTCATCAGTTCTCCCTCTGGAAATAGATAGCATTTTTCCATCATAAGTTCTTTAGAATTGTCTTGGATCATTATATTGATTAGAGTAGCTAAATCTTTCACAGTTGATCATCATTTCAATATTGCTATTTACTATGTATAATGTTCTGGTTTTGCTCATTTCAATTTGTTGTTCTTGTTTAGTTGTTTTTAGTCACATATGACTCTGTCACACCGTTTGGGATTTTCTTGGCAAAGATAATGGGATCATTTGCCATTTCCTTCTCCAGATCATTTTACAGGTGAGGAAACTGAGGCAAGCAGGATTAAGTGACTTTCCTGGAGTTACACTTTTCTGTACTAAGTACTTTTCTCAGGCCAGATTTGAACTCAGGAAGATGAGTTATCCTGACTCTGGATCCAGTACTCCACACTGCACCACCTAGGCGCCTTCATTTCACTTTGCATTAGTTCATATGTCTTCCCAGGGTTTTTTTTTCTTCTGAAACTATCCCCCTCATCCTTCCTTATAGCGTAAGTATTCCATCACAATAAGATACCACAACTTATTCAGTCATTCCACAATTGATGGGTGCCTAATCAATTTCCAATTCTCTTTTACCACAAAAGTATTGCTATAATATTTCTCTACATATAATCATTTTCCTGTTTCTTTCATCTCTTTGGGATGCAGACTTAGCAGTGGTATTGCTAGATTAAAGGATTTGCATGATTTTATAGCCTTTGAGACAAGAGTTCCAAATTGTTCGCAGATTGGTCAGGCAGGCGCAAAGTCCGACAGCAGATTTTTCCACATCTTCTCCGGTATTGTAACTTTCCTTTGCTGTTTAGATCAGCATCTTATAGAATACACCACAATAAGATACAGAGAGAGAGGGAGGTGGGGGGGGGGGGAGAGGGGGGGGGGGGGGGAAGGAGAGAGAGGGAGGTGGGGGGACGGAGAGAGAGAGGGAAGCAGAGAAGGAGTGAGGGAGGGAAAGTTATATTTCATCATACTTATAGTTTGGTAGACAATTCATAACCCAGACAAGGGTTAATGGTAACCAAAAAAAGAGAGAAAATTTCAGTTATGTAAAAGTAAAAATATTTTGCACATACAGAGAAAAATCAGCAAAGTAAGAGAAATAGAGGCTAGTTGTGAAAAAAAAATCTTTGCATCAAGCTGCTCTAATGAAAATCTGAAATTGAAGACCTATTGTTATTGACACAAATGCATAAGGTTTTCTCCAACAAAACCCAAATGATCAAAGAATATGACTAGTTCTCAAAAGAAATGCAATCTGTTAATGAACATATTAAAAATGTTCCAAAGCACGTATAAGAGAAAGTTGCAAATTAATGCAACTCTAGTGTTTCACCTCATGCCCAACAAATTGGCTGATTACAAAAGATAAAAATAATTATTATTGTAGCAGGTGGGAGAAGACAGACACAGTAATACACTGTTAGTGAATCTCAGAATGAGCCTAGAAATCAGTTTGGAATTATGCTAGAAAATTTGCTAAACTGTTAATTTCTTTTGACTTAATGATCCCATTACCAGATACAACAATAATAGCACTGATATGATAATAATTGATAACATTTATATAATGCTTTAAGGTTTTCAAAGTGCTCTAAATGACTCAATTCATCTGCTTAGTTAGATAGAACATTTAAGTGTTTACTATGTGCCAGGAACTATGCTAAGTATCAGGGATACAAAAACAGGTAAGGAGTCAGTCTGTGTCCTCAATAAGCTCATATTGTAATGGGGAAGACACATAAAGAGGAGCTTGGAAGAAAATGGCTATACTCTAAGGATGTCAAGAGCAAAAAGAAAAATACTATATATACCAAAATATTCATAACAGTGTTTGCAAAAAAAAATCTGGAAACAAACTTGGTGACGATAAATTTGTCACAGAATTGGAATACAGAAACCAAGAGAACAACATATGCAATGACTACGACAGGATAAATTAAGATAACACTAATAGGCAATGGAACTTCTATGCAGCGATGTGTAGTGAGTTCAGATGACTTATTTTAGAACATTGGGGGTTCTTAAACTTTTCGTGTTGTGTATCCCTTTGACAGTCTGGCTAAACCTATGGACTCCAAGGTTAAGATCACCTGCCAAGCAGAGTTTATGAACCATAGGATAAAATCTCCTGCTAGGTAGAGAGGTGGTAGGCATAGGATGTTACATAGTTCTTATCATCTCCCGCAATCATTCCTCATTACCTAACTTTTCTGTTACTGTCGTCGATACCACAATTTTCCCATTCACCCAGGCTCATAACTTAGGTATCATCTTCAACTTTTCACCCTTTCTTATCTGCTCCCCCCACCCAGCCCATGCCAAGTCTTATCAATTTTGCCTTTATAGCATCTCTGATATATGGCCCCTTCTGTCCTCTGATGTCCCATCCTGATGAAGACCCTCATCATCTACTCCCCGACTATTTCATAGTCGTTTTTTTCAGCCTCATAGTTCTCCCCTTACAGTCTATTTCCTCCTACCTGTCATACTGATCCCACTAACAGAGATCTGACTATGCCACATCCTTCTCTCTTGATCAATAATTTTCAGTGGCTTCCTATACCTCAAGGATCAAATATAAAATCCTCTATTTGGTGTTCAGAGCCCTTCGTAACCTGGTCCTTGCTAAAACATAGGTCTGATTCTACCTTTGGCTCAACCATCTTTTAGAGAATGAAGCCATCTTTATGGCGAGTCAAGAACTCACGACTTTTGATGATTACATAGCTCCAGTAACTGTCTGAATAAGTTAAATGAGCAGCCCTCCTCCCCACTAGGATATTATACCTCTGTGTCAGTCTTGTCATCTGTAGCTAGAGCTTTGCAGTGATTTTCTATTTTTTTATATCAAGTGTTCCATAATTCACTTTGGGGACAATATTCCTTATATTAAAAAAATAAATTTTCACAAAATACTTCTATGCTTCCAATTAATCCCCTGATTCTTTCCCCACTTAGGTTCCCAAAGTTTTTTTTAAGAACACACACACACAAATACATATTTAATACAGAATGCTATCCCTCTCCCCTCACATCCTTTCTCCCTGTACTGTTTCAGGCATGACCCACTGTCCATCATTACTCCCCACCCCCTTCAAACCTACATATTTTAAGATATTCAAACATACCTCAAGACACTGGTTTCATATGAATCAGGAACAATATGGGGACCATTTAAATGTTAATACTTCCTTGAGTTCATTATCCCCCCCCCAATAGGATTTATTTGGGAAACAGGCAAATATATTTATGTAGGCTATCATAGGATCATAGACTTAGAGTGGCATGGGGTGTCAAAGTCCATCTAGTCCAGCCCCCATCATTTTGAAGATACTTTCTACAAATGTGAGTAACAGAGTTCCTAGTTTCTGTTCAAGCACTCAGTGCAACAGATGCATATCATATGCAGCAAAGAATTTACTCCGTAGAACAATAAATTTGGAAGAGACTTTAGAAGTAAAATATAGAGACTACAGAGGATTAACAGGAGTTTCAAAACAAATACATAAAACATCTAAAGTGCTCATAGTTTTTGCTATCTGGAGGAAATGTTCTTGGGATAGCCATGAGGGTGATGATCTGCTATTGGTTTTTACTCTTTAGCTCTCCCATATAGCGCCCTTTGATGCTTAAACTCACTCTCGAAAGACATATGCACTTTGGAGATGCTATATGAACATCCCTGTGGAACCTTGGACTAGTAACTTCCCCCTTTGGGTCTCTTTTTGTTCATTGGTAAAATGAGAGGGTTAGGGATAGCTACGTGTCTCAGTGAATAGAGCACTGGCCCTGGAGTCAGGAGGACCTGAGTTCAAATCTGACCTTAGACACTTGACACATTATTAGTTGTGTGACCTTGGTCTAGTCATTTAATCCGAATTGCCCTGCCTTCCCCCATCCAAAAAAATAAATTAAAATGATGGGGTTAGACTGGATGGCCTCTGAGGTGCCTTCAGGTCTCTAGAGCTATGAACTCCTTTTCCATCAGACATGTGCTGTCTGAATAAATCCATCTAAGTCAGATCTCTTGCCCTATACATGTTGTAGATCTTCCCTCTGGCTTCAGGAGCCATGTGGATAGTACTCTTTTCCAAGAAGTATACTACTCAGAAAATCCACTTCTCTCTCCAGAAGGTCCTGATGCCAAAATATGTACTACATTTGAGGCATCATCCAAAACTGGCATTGTCCAATAACTTCATTTCTTTTCTAGGAAGCAACTTACCTGAACTATGATGCCAAGGTAATCAAAATTGCATCTTCTGTACACAGAAAGTTGCACATAGGAACCTTCTGTCTGTGATCACAGGAGATTCTGGAGATTTGTACATGTTTTGGGGGCTAACAGGTACTTAAAAGAGTTTCTGCTTTTGGTTTCCTCTCTTAAACTGTGAGTTTGTAAGTGGGGAGTTGATTTCAGTACTATGGCAGTACCACCCATACATTTCTTTGACTTTTACGGGTGGGAGCTAAAAGCAGAGAATGAAAAACATTTGCCCCAAATTGTAAAAGCCCTCTTTCCATGATGTTTTGATCATAAGGGTTATGAATTGGTTTGCCCAATTAAAAAATACAAACTATCTTAGCAGAAGAAATAATCAAGATTCAAAGACGAAGAGGAAATAGCCAAAAATTACAATGTATACTTTCAAATAAAATTTACAAATACTTTCAAATAAAAATTACAATGCAACTTTCCCATAGTACTTAGCACACTACTGAAAAGGAAATGTCAGATAAAAAGAATTCAAATGTCAGTTAGGTGGGGTTATATTACATATATATTACCAAGTCAGGAATTGGCTCTATTTTTGTTTCATTTGTGAATAGTAGTGCAAATGACATTGAACAGTAAATCATTTATTCAAGATGTGACCTTTCTTATCTATGTTGTGAATTCATTTGGAATTTATCTTGGTATATGGTATAAGGCACTGCTCTAAACCTATTTTTTTTTTTCTGACTGCTGTCTAGTTTTACTAATAGTTTTTGTCAAATAGTGAATCTCTACCCTAGTAGCTGGGGTTTTTTGATTTATTGAATGCTAGGCTACTAGGTTTATTTGCTTCTGTATATTATATGCCTATTCTGTTACACTGATTTTTGACCTATATCAAATTGTTTTGATGATTATTATGACTAATTTGTAGCATATTATGAGATTTGGTGCTGTTAGGCCCCTTTCCCATTAAAAAAATATTTCCCTTGAGATTTTTTTTTTAACTTTTTGGAGGGAGGAAGGCAGGGCAATGGGGTTTAAGTGACTTGCCCAAGGTCACACAACTGGTTAGTGTTAAGTGTCTGGGCCAGATTTGAACTCAGGTCCTCCTGACTCCAGGGCCAGTGCTCTATTCACTGCACCACCTAACCACCATCTCCCTTGAGATTCTTGAGTTTTTGTTCCTCTAGATGAATTTCATTATTATTTTTTCTAGTTCTTTAAAGTAATTTTTTGGTAGATTATTTGGTATGACACATAATAGGTAAATTAATTTAGAGAGTATTATCATTTTTAGTGTTATCCATGAGCAATTAATATTTCTCTGATTATTTAGGTCTGGATTTCTATAAATAGAATGTTGTAGTTGTATTCATATAGATCTTATATGTGTCTTCATAGACAGGCTCTCATATTTTATAGTTATTTTAAATGAAATTTATTTTCCTACTTCTTCCTTTTGGAATTAACTGGTCTCACAAAGAAATACTGATGACTTAGGTTGATTTATTTTTTATCCTGTAGCTGTTTTGAAATTACTAATTGTTTCAATTTAGTTATCTAGGATTTTTTAAGTGCATCATCATATCATCTGAAAAAAGCAAAATTTTATTTCTTCTTTGTTCATACTTATTCCTTCAATTTGTTTTTCTTATCTTACTATTGCTAGTATTTCTAACACTATGTTAATTCAAAAAGGCATCAGCGAACATCTTTATGTCACCCCTAATCTAAATGGAAAGTACTCTAATTTATCCCTTACTAATTCTTGGTTTTAGATAATATGCTATTTACTATATTAAGGAAGGTTCCATTTATTCCTATGTTTTCTAGTGTGTGGTGTTTTTATTTTTAACAGAAATAGCAGAAATATTTTGTCAAAAGTTTTTTTATTTATTGATAAAATCATATAATTTTTCATGATCTTATTAATATGTTCAATTATGTTTATGGTTTTCCTGATATCAAAACAACCCTGGATTTATTCACACAATTCAAACCAAGGCATAGTGTATAATGTTTGCATTAGGTTGCTGTAGCCTCTTTGTTAATTTTTAATTTAAAATTTTTGCACCAATCCTCATTGGAAATATTGGTCTATAGTTTTCTTTCTCTGTTTCGACTCTGTATTTTACATATCAAGACCATATTTGTTTCATAAAAGGAATTTAGTAGGGTTCCTTCTGCTATTTTTGTGCAATATTGGAATTACAATTTGTGTAATATTATAATTAATTGTTCTTTGAATACTTGATAGAATTCACTTGTGAATCCATCTGGTCCAGTTTTTTTTTTTTCCTTTTTGGGAGTTCATTTTTAGCTTGTTCAATTTCTTTTTCTGAAATTGGATTGCTTAAGGAAGAACTTCTTTCAAATATATGGATAGGGAAAGAACTCATGACCAAACTAGAGATAAAGAAGATCACAGAAGGCAAAATAGAAACTTTTTATTATTTAGAGTTAAAAAGGTTTTGCACAAAGGCAATGTAGCTAATCTTATAGAAGAAATAGTTAATTAGGAAAATACTTCAAGCAAGTCTCTCTGACATATGTCTTTCATCCAAGATGTATAAGGAACTGGTTCGAATTCATAAGAATAAGAGCCGTTCCCCAATTGATGCAAGATTGAAAGATATGAATAGGCAATTCAAGCTATCTATAGCCATATGAAAAAAAATGCCCCAAATCACTAATTAGTAGAGAAATGCAAATTAAAGCTACTCTGAGGTCCCATCTCTCACCCATCACATAGACAAAAATGACAAAAAAGAAAATGGCAAATATTGGAGGGGTTAAGGGAAAATAGGAACATTGATGCATTGTTGCTGGAGCCTTGACCTGGTTCATCCTTTCTAGAAAGCAATTTGGAACTATGTCCAAAATGTGTTATTTTCCTCATAACAGCTCTGTGACACCGATAATGCAAGAATTCTCATATTTATTTTATTGATGAAGTAACTGACACTCAGAGGAGTTGAGTGACTTGCTCATGAATTTAAGCAGGTAGGGATAAGAACTACAATGCTAACTCATTTTTTCTAATTCAAGATCCGCTGTTCATCCCCTTATACCACAAATCCTTATCTCCCCAATAAAGAGGACCCCTTCATTTATGATTGTTATTTTTTTAATTAAAAAATTAAAGCTCAATTTTATAAAACTTAAAATACAAACATATAATGACAATGATGATGATGCAGTCTTATGTTAACATATTATGTTATTAAGTATGTTTCTTTTCCATTTTTGAAAAGGCAGCATGGTGATGTGGAGAGATTATAAATTCTAAAGTCAGAAGAGTTTGAATCCCAGCTGTACTATGTATTACCTGTGTGATCTTGAGCAAATCACTTAACCTATCTGGGTCTCAATTTCCTTATCTGTAAAATGAGGGAGTTGAACCTGAGTTCCCTTTGCACTCTTACTCTAAGCTCCTAATAATTGCTGATAGGTGGCAGAGTGGGTAAAGGGCTGGGCCTGGAGTCAGGAAGCCTCATCTTCCTGAGTTCAAATCTGGCCTCAGATACTTATTAGCTGTGTGACCCTGGGCACTTAACCCTATTTACCTCAGTTTCTTTATCTATAAAATTAACTGGCAAAGGAAATGGCAAACCGTTCCAGCATCTTTGCCAAGAACACCCAAAATGGGGTCACAAAGAGTTGGACCTGACTGAAAAAGTGATGAATAATAACAAATAAATCATTTAATAAATTATCTAGTGACTCAATGGTTAGAGCACTAAATCTTGGGTCTGTAGGACCTGAGTTCAAATTTGACCTCAGACAATTACTAGCTGGGTGACTTTGGGCAAGTCACTTAACCTCCTCATCTTTAAAAGGAGGATAATAATAGCGTCTACTTATTACTGTTGTTGTGAGGACAAAATGAGAAAATATTATAAAATACTCCAAACCTTATAACCTTTGCAGAGAGGTTGGACCTCCACCAGGCCACTAGGTTGGGCCTTCTGACTCTCTCCTGTTCAACTAAACAATTAATTTAATTTTGCAATTTTTTGAGTACTTATTATGTACTTGGTAATGTGCAAATGAATTATGGTTGATCATTTCCTTATATTTCAAGTAAAATACAAAGTTACAATTCCCCCTCCAATAAATAAATAAATAAACCAACCAACCAACTAGTAAATAAGTCCTGAGGAAAAAGAGGAGTCTTTGAACATAGAATTCCAGGGTTAAGAGTTGGAAGGGACCTTAAAGGTCATCTAATCCAACCTCTGCCTTTTATTCACTCACATAGGTATCATATAGCACAAATAGGAATTTGATCCCAAACCAATACCCTTCCCCCTATATGTTTCAACCCCCCAGAAGGTCTGTTTTCATGATTTGAACTGACGCACATGGAGAGCAGGATGGGCACTTCCACATTTTCCTCTCCATGTTCTATGAAAACAAATTGCATGAGTCATGTGCATCACACCATGGAGACAGATTGAAAACTCATAAGCACATTATTGGGAGAAAAAACACATGTAAGTCAAGGAGATACGTTCTTTTCCCAACATAAACCTACGAAGACAAAGATGCCTGCCATTGTCGGATAACTACCAGCAGTTCATCAAACACAGAGGAGCGGACAGGAATAGCATCCTTATCAAAATACCATATGAATATCTCAAACAATCATGTCCCCAAATATTACATTTCACCTGCACTTTGGAGATTATCTCTAGCTTATATCGTGCAAGTGTTCAGGGTTTTTTTCCCTCCATAATATGATACAAAAACTTCCTGATATGATTATATTATTTTTTGTATCCTATTAGTGAAAACAAATTATTCACATGATCCCATTAGAGTATGACAGAAAAATGCTGACAGGATGGAAATACACTAAAGAAATGTTTTTTCTGTTTGTAGTTACATTGCCATTTTTCTTTATTACCCCTGACATGTTGCCTGTCATAGTGTGCACAGTACATGAGCCTAGAGAAGTGATAGGAAATTTTGATACTCCTGGGACTGTAGGAAAACTCTTGCTGATAGCACAGTAGCATTTGCATTTTTCAGGCTACCTGTACTGTGTTCCCTCTTTATTTCTTCTCATCACCATCCTGAAATCTCCAAATGGCATTTCTCCAAAATTTATGGAATCTAGAATTTTGGCTAGCCTGCATGTCCTGCTATTCGGTTACCTTCCCAGTTTCCTTTATGTCTCTGCTTAAATCTCATCTTCTACAAGAAGCCTTTCCTGGTCCCCATTCCCTTTGTGATTATCGCCAGTTTATCCTTTACACATCCTGTTTGTAAGTAACTGTTTGCACTTTGTCTCCCTCATTGAATTTTGATGTTCAAGAACAGGACTGTCATTTGCCTTTCCCCCCACCCTATGCCCAGAGCTTAGCTCAATGCCTGGTGTGTAGCAAATGCTTAATGACGCTTGCTGGCTGTCTTTATTTTGTTAATACTGGAATGAATTTTCTTGTTATGGTTCAGTTTCTCTTCATTTTGTCAAGTGTAATTTCAGATTTCTTTAAATGCAGTTGACACAAAAGCAGGATGACCAGCTAATAGATGATAGAGTGAGGGTTAGAGAAACTACGAAATGGAGCTGAATTGAATCAAATGAAATATAATAGACATAAATGCAATGACAGACTTGGGTTTGAGAAATCTACTTTATAAGTAGGACATGTGTGTGGAGGGGTGGGGGTGGGGTGCAGCATGACTAGACCACAGTTAATTTGAAAAAGATATGGGTGTTTTAGTTCCTTTGAAGCAAACTCAACATTAGCAAACGATGTGGTATGGTGGCCAAAAAACCAGCAATGCAATTGTGGACTATACTGAGGGATGCAGAGCTTTCAGTCATAAGGAGAGGATAGTTCCCCTGAACTGTGCCTTAGTTCATATCTGGATAATTATGTTGGGATATGCAAATTAGTTTGTGACCCTGAGCAAGTCCCCTTACCTCTCTGAACTACTGTATTTTCTACAGCTGTAAAATGAGGAGGTTGGATTAGACTATGACTTCTAAGGTTTTCTATAGCTCTGAAATGCTGTGACTTCCTGAAGCAGTAAGTGCAGCAGCTGTACATTAGGTTCCATGTTCAGTTTATGTATTTAAGAATAAACTTTAATTGAGTTGATATCTTGAATTTTATAGGAATTGTTAAAAACAACAATAAGAATATGGGGAGAGACTAATTTTTATAGTACAGTGTTTTCTCTATCAGTTTATTGAGAAATTTTCATTTCCTATAATGGTCCCTTCCTCCCTTTTCTATTAAATACCTTTGTTTCTGCCATTGTCATTATATCTCTAAACATTAAAGGAATCAGGCAATCAAATTATTATTGAAGTAGTCTCTACTGTACCATCAAATATTACCATGGGAAAACAACTCAGTGAAGAGTGTTTTACCTAGGTGAGGTCAGTAACTAATCAGCAATGTTAAGGGAAGAGTCTTATTTGTTCCTTACCATTCTCTATTCCTTTCTCCTCTCATCTGTTTCAGGTCAAAGAGCTTCAGAAGAGATAATAGCACATAGCTGAAATCATTCAGTAATACTAATACCCAGATGAGATGAAATAAAGCCAACATTGAGGAATTAATTAAATCTAAAGAAGGAAATGCTAAAGAACGTGAAAATCTATACTTATTAAAATGTGAGAAATACTACCTAATAAACAAATGGCAAAAGATAATGTCAATGTCTCAAAATTTATTTTGAAAAGGAGATAGGGATACTTGGAATGGAATTTTGAAAAGCTTCTTTAAAATCTGATGTTATGAATCCAACTAATTGACCGATCTATGCTAAAATACCATAGTAAAAATCTATCTGCTATAATCATCGTGAATGAATTGATTTTCTCCAAAGTGTTTGACAGAGAGTATAAAACCATTTCAGATTTGTACACAATAGTAAATGCTGCATCCATAATCAAAGTAAATAAAGTATCTACTCCCACCCACTTAAGGTGAGGAACAGCTCTATGCTATACATTGTGTATATGCAGAGAAATTTGACTCCTGATTGACATGTATGGAAAGCCATCCCAATTATGTCTTGCCCTCCAGGTATTATAGCTTCAGAGACTACTAAGAATGAATTTCCCCTCATCGACATTATTCTGGCTCTCTTTATATGAGCTTATGTATTATCTCACTCCCAATTAGTTAAAAGAAAAAAACTAGTTTTTTTTTTGTGTGTTTTAATCTATCTAATCTGTATCTAATCTAATTCCTTGACTCCTATTTATTGATTGGCTTGGATAAATGGGTTACTTGGTGTTTATGATGGTCTTTTGGGGGACTAGAATTTGGTGGGAAGAGTAAGCAAAATCTAAGAGTTTACAGAAAACAAATCTCTGAACTCTCCAAATATTCTTGAGAATTCAGCAACTAAACCGTTCTGGAACCACAGTACCAATACAAACAAGAATGTTACCTTATCCACCTGTATTCTGATCCATAAAAATTTAAGAAAAACCTTTTTAGTAGATATTGTCATATCACATATTCACAGTCTTTAAACTATGTAGAATCAAAAGCTTTCATAAAATAAAGACTTAGTCAAATAAATTAAAACCAGGTGGGAATTGAACCAGGAATAAGTTATCCCTTTCATCCTGTTCATGCTGGAGTGGTCCCAAATATACTTTTAGCGAGTCTGCAGAAAATGAGCATACAACCCAATACTCTTATTAAATTGCAAAAAGCTGTTTCTTTATCCATTTGTAAAATTGGGCACAGAACATTAAATATAAAAGAACAATAGGAAAATGATATGTCCTGGGACTGTTTCTATATGAACTCTATCAAAAAGTGAGAACAATGGAATAAAAATAGCTTGCAATGAATATTCACATCATGCATTTAAAATATAAAGCACTCTATATCCATTATGACCTAATTTTCATCACTACCTTTTGAGGTAGGTAGTTCAAGTAATTCTTAAATCCACTTTAAACATGAAGAAACTGAGGCTCAGACCCCAGTCACACAGCTAGTGTTTTGATCTGAGAATCCATTTATTACTCTCATGCAGTTGGAATCCTCTTGAAAGGGGACAGAGCCCTTCCTGACTGGATTAATGAATGAACTCCTTTGGCAGGGATAAGGGGGTGGGGTGGAGTTCATGCTTTAAAAAAAATTTCTAGGGTCTCCTTGTGACATTGCTGAAAGAACATTTCCTATTTCTATCTGCTGTCTCACCAGAAAAAAAAAGGTACTGCTTGGATTTGAATCCTTGGAGACTATAATTTAAACTCTGGGGGAGGTGAATTAAGTAAATTGCCAATTCCCATCGATTGAATGGTATCTTGATTCTCTGAAGGAACTGATTCACTGGTGATGAGATTCCCCGATGAAGTAGTTTGCCCACAATTAACTCACTAGCCTAGTGGAGACATTACTTTATATATTTATAGTGATATTCCCTCCCCCATTCCTGATCTGTTTGTATTTTGAATCTTTTTTTTTTACCATTTTTCAATATCTATGGATTATCAGAACAAAAGCATAATGATAACTCATGTTTATATAACATTTTAAAAGCTATGAGTCAGTTTCTTTACGTAAGCCCTGTGAGGTAGATATTGCAAGCATTATGATCTTAACTTTACAGGATAGGAAATTAATGCTTCAAGAAGTTGTTCTTTGTCTATGGTCACAGAGCTAATAGTATGAACTTTATTCTTGCTCTCTCCCAGATCAGTAAGCCCTTCCCTACTGCCTCTCTCTTAAACAAAGGTATTTACATGAATCACCCCCTACCTCTGGTCCTTATCTATACTGATATAGCTTTCTCTGATGTTTGAAATTTTGAATCCATGATATATAGCTTGAAATTCAGGTTTTCTGATAAAAAAACAAATTCCCAGAAGCCAAATGTCAGGTTCTTTGATGAAGTCACTGAAACACAGGATACTAAGGACTTATGAACTGCAAAGAAAATGGAGCCTCCCCATGGCTCCAAGAGGAATATGGGAAGCCCTTGGGGAGGAAGTTTTTGATTCACAGGTCAAGATGATAGATTAAGAAAAGGAAACCTTTAGGCCTGCCCATGGAGACTGAAGATATTCCAGCAGGCAGAGAGCCTTGGCTTCAGCTGGCCCATTCATCACATTTGCAGCTGTAAATTCTTCGCTTAGAAGAAAAAAGCCCACAAGTACTGGGTTCTCCCTCTTTGTAGATGAACAAATTTTCTGGTTGGTCATACTGAACCTCTTAAAAAATTCAGAAAAAGTTTTCACAGCTTTCACAAAGTGATTTCTGTCACATGAATAGAGAAATGCTCGCATAAAAATGCCTTTGAAGCCTGCCACTGCTCTTGGGAGTCCCTTGCTTCCAAATTAGAAGTGATGGAGGTTAGATTCTTATTTTTGAAGAAACAGAGAGAAGGAGAACCTGGTGAATGAAGATGGTTGGGAAAACTTTTAGAAGAAGGAGATCAGAACAATGGAAATGGAAGGAAGGAGAGAGAGAGTGAGAGAGAGAAGAAGAAGAAGAAGAAGAAGAAGAAGAAGAAGAAGAAGAAGAAGAAGAAGAAGAAGAAGAAGAAGAAGAAAGAAGAAAGAAGAAGAAAGAAGAAGAAGAAGAAGAAAGAAGAAGAAGAAGAAAGTAAGGGAAAGAGACAGACCCAAGTATGAAACATCACTGAGTTGTGTGATCCAGCTTGAAAAATCTTGAACTGCTTTTTTCCTAGGTTTTCATTTTCATTTAACCTCTTATGTTATGCTTAGACCTATTGAAGAAGGAAAATGTCATATTTTTCTTACAATGGAATCATAATCTGAGGAACATCAATAATTCCCACCTTTCCTGATGCTTACTTGCATGCATGTTTATGCCTATCTGTGAGAGACCCTGTGTCGAAGAGACAGAGAATGTCAGAGCTCCGCAAATCAGTTAGGGAGTTTTGTTTGTGGCGTCTCACTCCAGGCATCTGATACACTCACTTTTGCATCTAGTCCTTTTCTTTGTTTTAATCTAACATGAAATCAACATTATATCCAGGAATAACAATAGCTGACGTTTATATAACGCCTTTTGCTTTGCAGGGTCCTTTGCATGCAGGACCTTATTTGATCCTCATCACAGCCCGGTGAGGCAGGTGCTCGCTTCAGGTGTTATTATCCTCATTTTACAGAGGACATTGGCTATATATGGCACCTTCTTTATTCCTCTCCCATCCCCAGCCAAAATCCCCCTTAGTTTCATTTTTGCTTTGTATATGATACTCCGTTAATTCTTTTGTGTATGGTTTTGGATTTTGTAAAAAATATTGTATACTAAATTTAACACAGTAGTACCCAAGCTGTCAGGATTGTCTGTCTTTGCCCTCCTGAACTTCCTTCTGCTCTCTCTTGGGTATTTTAAAATTTCATTGATATTTTTTTCTTTTTCTTGGCTTCATTGTTACTTCCATCTAAGTCCACTATTTTTTCTCTAACCCTCAAGGAAAGCTCACCCTTATGACAAATAAATACAATTAAGAAAAGCAAATCCATATATTGACTCTGTCTGAAAAATTTGTGTCTAATTATGTACCTCTAGTTGATGAATTCTGTCAACTGGTGGAAAGCAGGGTTCATCACTGGGCTTCTGGAGTCATGAAGAGCCATTGCATTGCTCAGAGTTCCTAAATGTTTCAAAGTTTTTTTTTTTTTAAATCTAACATTCATATGGTATAATTTGTTAAGTCATGCCTTGGTTGATGAATACTTACTTTGTTTCCAGTTCTTTGGCATAAAAAAATAAATTCCACTATGAATCTTTGTATATATGGGTCCTTTCCCTATTTCTTTGACTTTTCTGCATTAGATTATATAAATAGTAGTGGGATCAATACATAAAAGGTCACCGTTTAGTGCTTTTGAAGTACAGTTCCAAATTTCTTTCTAAAATCAGACCAATTTGTGCCTCGACCTTCATTGGTGTTCCTGTACTTCTGAGCCCCTTTCAGCATTTGCCATTTTTTTCTTTTTTTTTTTGTCAGCTTTGTCAATCTGATGTCTGTGAGGAGAAACGTTAGAGCTTAGACCATAAGTGTCCCTCATTGTTTTGTCCTAGGCCCTCTTCTCTTATCTCTCTATACTATTTCACCTGGTGATCTCATCAGCTCTCACAGATTTATTTACCATCTCTATGCTGATTATTCTCAAATCTATCTATCCTGCCTTCACCTCTTTGCTGACCTCCAGTCTCACATCTCTAATTGCCTTTCAGACGTTTCAAACTGGCTGTCCGGTAAATATCTTAAACTCAATATGTCCTAAACCAAACACATTGCCTTTCCCCCTGAACCACGCCAACCTCCTATTTTCCCTATTACCATGGAGGGCAATGACATCTTCCCAGTTCCTCAGATCTGCATCCTAAGAATCATTCTGGACTCCTCACTTTTTCTTACCCCCAGATCCAATCTGTTGCGAAGACCTGCTGATTTGACCTTTGCAACATCTCTCAAATATGACCCCCTTTCCTTTCTGACACTGCCACCACTCTAGTGCAGACCCTCATCACCTCACACCTGTACTATGGCAATAGCCTTCATTTAGGCATCAAAATCATTTCCTAAAGCACAAGTCAGATGATATTATCCCCCTGTTCAATAAACTTCAGTTTCCTATCACCTACCTTTCCTATCACCTTGAGAATCAAATACAAAACCCTCTGTTTGGCATTCAAAGCCCTTCATAATCTAGCCCCTTCCAACCTTTCCATTCTTTGTATACCTTACTCCTTGACAGGGACTCTTCATTTCAGTAATGCTGGCCTCTTAGATGCTCCTTGAATAAGATACTCCATCTCTCTGTTCCAGTTATTTTCTCTTTATGATCCCCCTCCTCCCCATGCCAGTCACACTCATCTTCCTCATCTCTACCTTCCCTAGCTTCCATGAAGTTCCAACTAAAATCCCACTTTCTGCAGGAAGCTAGGCCCTTCTCTCTCTTAATTATTTTCTGTTTATTCTAGCTACCTGATGAAATGAATTGATGCTGCCAGAGAGTGTATTAAGATTGACTGAAGAGATTCAGTCGACTTCTGAATGGCTGGCCATCCCCAAAAGAGAAAACTATGTCTCTGAGAGGGAATCACTTAATGGGAAGAGTAAGAGAGAAGGCATCTCTTTGGCCAGAGGATGACCTTGTGAACATTGGAGGGTCGGAAGATTTGGACTTCAGAATCCTGGCAGTGCCCCCAAAACAGCAGTGATTGATAGCAACATCTATGTGTGGAGCCAAGAACAAATTAGACACACTGAAGATAGGAGGTTTCAGGATTCTACAAAGAACCCAGGAAGAAACTATACCAGACCTAAGAGGAACTTCATGAGGGGCCTATGAAAGGAAGAAAAGGACTTCCATCAAGTAGGAACCATGAGTTATCCCTTTGTCAAGGCTCTCTAAGCCTGAGCCCCCTTTCTCCAGGATTCTGTATGCATTTTTGGAGAAAATTTCTGAATTTGGAGGGGACAATGTTTAATGCCAGCTGTTTTTAATATACAATTTTAGTGAGCATCAGTGTCTTGGGGTTGTCTGATTAATTTACATCAACAGATAATCAATAGGGGAAGCACACATATGTACTCAGGGAGGTCTGTGAACAATGATATTAGATAAAACCACCACCATCTCAGAGATACTCTTAGAACCCCGAGTGGAGCAATAATAGCTGAGCTCTAGGGACCTGACCTGCTAGTCTGAATCAAGGTTTGGAATAATCACCCCAGAGAAGGCACTACATAAGAATATATAGAAAAAATAGAAGGAAAATAGAAAGTAGTTCAATACAAGGTACTTAGAAAGGGAGGGAAGTCACAGTTGAATGAATTGGGGTGGAAGTAGAACTGCAGAAGGTAAATTGTGCCTACCAGTAAGTTTTCTGACACTGCCTTGAAACACGTGTGTATATATGTGTGTGTATACACATGACTTGATCAGAATAAATCAAGTCTTGCTATGATTCTAACCCCAACCAAATATTCTATTCTCCAGTTTCCTGCCACATCAAGATGCCCCATCCTCTGATCCACCTGCCCTAAAAGTAATTAATTCAACTTTTCTGTTTGACTACAGCAAATGCTTAGGTTCCTGTCAACTGATGTTAGTCACAGAATAAGATCTGGGATCCAAAGAAGCAAAGTCCCTTGTTTCGGTTTCTAGTCTCACTATGTATTGGTCTTATTTAAACCTATCTTGGGTCACTAACAATTCTAATGACCTCTTCCCTATACTTAGTCCCATATTTTATTATTAAAGCATTTTGATCTTAAACGGGCTTTATTTCTGGCTTCTAATTTCATTTAAGCTGGAATAACTAGAACAAGTGTGATTTTTAAGTATGTAGTTGCTCAGGTCCCACCCAAAGCTATATTTATTCCTGGGTCAATGAATATATAATTGTATCAGTTTAACAGCACACTAATTCAATGCAGACTTTTGGGAATAATACACTTTTATATATAACTCAGCATAATAGCATTATATAAAGAATTCCAAATTGAAAACTCTTGTATCCCTATAGAAGAGATATGAGATAGTTTGGGAAGGAAAGCTAACAGCTAGGGGAGGGAGATCAGAAAAGACTTCATGTAGAAAGTGGTGTGTAAGCTGTACTTGAAGAAAGAGAGGGATTCTGTGAGGTAGAGGGCAGAAGGGAGTGCATTCCAGTGATGGGGGACAGTTAGTGAAAAGGGGAGAGGAAAGGGGATGCAGTGTCATGAGTGAGGAATAAAGAGAAGGCCATATGATTTGCTTTGTCTTCACATACCTCCAGGAGAGGCCCTCAGTCCAATTCCATGTGACAATGAATGAAGAATTTGGAAAGAGATGGTGATTTATATGGTAATTCCCAATAGACAAAAACCTGTCTGCCTCATGGAATATTATTTGAAATCTATTTTGGAAATGGGGTATTCTGTCAGATTGATCGAAGGCTTCTAGCTGGGAATGTTTAATTATCACCTAATTAAAATGAGCTTTCATTCTTGTCTTTGTGTATGCTCTAAGAGTTGCCATTGGCTGAATTGAATATTTCCTGAGTGACAGCTGTCAATGGGACATATGTAAATGACAAATAATGTGACAGGCTGAAGATAAAAGTTTTAACCTTTATATTGGCCTACCCCAGGATTCCCCTGTCTCTTACTAAGGGTCCAGACAAACATTATATCTATCTTTTGTGATGATTTGAGCATTTCTGGGTAAGCACTGAGTAAATGCATTGGCTGTCTAGGCCATTGTTCAGTGTTTAAAATAACCGAGTCAGAGAGACTATTCAACAATCTAATCCATAGCTTAAACTTGACTCTTTATGACAGTCTGAGGCTACTGATTCAGTCCCAAGACTGCCTAATTCATGTGCCATTTAGTCATGTCCAGAGTATTAAAAAGAAGGTATCATAAGACCAAGGGAGTTAAAGATGAATATTATTAAAGCAAATCAGCTCAAACAATTGTTATTCTAAACTAGGTGTGTAGAAAGGGCCTTGGAGATCATCTCATCTAACCTCCTAAGGTGGCAAAACTAGAAAGAGGCAGAAATGGACTGACAATGAATGTCTTCCTGACCCAGGGTCAGGGTCCTCCTCGCCAGTCCCCTTGGCCTCAGCTCTATTGAACAACTTCCCTCCATCTGTTTAGATGGACTGCAAGAAGGAGACGCTCCCCTCGGGGTGAAAGGGTACCAGCTAGCCGAGTAACCTTTACCCAGTGCAGTTCTTTCTGAAGGGTTAAACAAATCAACTTATTCCTCCTCTTAGTGAAATCCTTAGTCTTTCTAGTAAGCTGATCAGAAAGGGACAACTATATATTAGCACCTCATGGTGTAACGGCATTGTTGACTCACTCCATGGTTGTTATTCAGTTGTGTCCAACTCTTCATGACCCCATTTGGGGTTTTCTTGGTAGTGGTTTGCCATTTCCTTCTCCAGATCATTTTACAGATGAGGAAACTCAGGTAACCAGGGTTAAGTGGCTTGCCCAAGGTCACATAGCTAGTAAACCTCTGGGATGGATTTGAGCTCAGGTCCATTCTGACTCCAGGTCTGTCATACGGTCCACTGTGCTACCTAGCTTCTTCTCCATATAGGCTTTCAAAAACCATGCTTAAATATAATCAATAATTATTTGAGCCTGAACCAGCTCAATAAATTTGTTTCTTCTAAATTTCATTTGGATTCAATAATTCCTATACTAAACAATTCCCCAATTTATATATAGCACCCATTTTGCACTATCTTCCCAATTAGATACTCACAATTTTGTTCCTTGGGAATAAAGAAGATGTTACTCTCAGGTTCTAGGGTACCCTGTGAGCCTGGACTTCTAAAATTATATCCTGTGGAACCTCACCAGTGACCTCCCTCTTGACAAGTCAGCCAAAATGAGCTGAAAATGGCATCTTTTACTAAGAAGGCATAGTAAGAACAGTAGCTATTAAATATTCTCATAAACCTGGGTCACATTCACCCATTAATATATGTTACACCTATGGGAAAAATAGACACAATTTTAGAGTGCGGGGGTATTGAGGCACACATATGTCGCGACAAGACATTCCTCCAGTGCTGTGGGGCATCAATGCACCTTCTCTCTTTGTGTAGTCCTCAAGCTGCTTCCCCACTGGCTATAGTTGGATGAGCATCCAGGGTCTCTGACTTGCCAGGGCTCGTTCTCTCGATTCATCTTTCTTTGATGGCACAGGTCTTGCTCCTGTGGAGGAAGTGTATATCTCACCAGAAATAGTAGCCTTAAAGGTCAAAGAAATGCAACCTGCAGGGTTATGGAAATAGAGAAACTCTCAGGTTGGTTACATCTCGCCTATTATCACCTGGACATTTTGAGGAGATTTACTAGAAACCTCTGACCCTTCCAAGATGGTCTGATGAGATTAACTACAGGGAAACACCATCACAAGAACAGACCTGATCTTGGGGTGACAAGGGTACCTCAAAGTTAAGACATTCTCCCCACCCAAATCACTTCATCCTGTTCCCAATATTCAACCTCTCAAATAAGGAAAGTGGCTAATCAGCTTCACCTGATAGTTTCTTTTGGCTGACTGCTCTAAAGCTGTGTAAAACCCTATATATGAGTATACCTCCAGCTGTTCTAGGCAGCTGATAGCTGCCTGGCAACTGCCCATCAGCTAATGCTAATTAAACTCTTTATCTCCCAGCCTAGACTCTTGATTTATTGACTTCCAGTCAAAGAGGAAGGATTGGTGGGAGGAGTTACTCTCCAGGAGGATCTTAGAATCTCAGCTGAGAAAGTCCTTAACCTTCCTTGAAGCTTTTTCCCACCTTAAAAGTTATTCCTTTCCGTGTCTGTGTCACCACAGAAATTGTCTCTGTTTTTTTGCTGGATATATCTCACTGATGCCTCAAGTCCGCCCAACCTGAAGAATTCTCCTAGTGTTTTCTAATCGGAGGTGATGTCTCCCATTATGTCTGCAAATACCATGGTTGATGGGGAGGGGGGGGAGGGAGGGGAGGTGTGAGGGAAGAGAGAAACATTCTCTCTGTGTCCCCAAGGTAGAAAGAGCATTTGTTGCTTGGGGATTGGGTTCTTCCTCAGCTACGGCTTCCTTTCCAATTCAGGGTTTTTTCACATCCTTTAAAGGGAAAAAATGGTAGACATGTCTTTATATTTGGTTTAACATCTCAATCTATCTCTCCTACAAACATCCTTATTTCTGTTGAAAACACTACCAGCATTTCAGTCACTAAAGTTTCAAACTTCAAAGTGATTTTGAAGTCTTCCTTATTTCTTACTCCTCCAACTAATAGATGCCAAGTATTGTTGATTCTATCCCCATCTTAACATCTGCCCTCTTCTTTCCACTCACATGACCATGAACCTAATTCAGACCATCATCTTTCACATGGAATATTATAATAGCACCCTAAATAATCTCTCTGCCTCAGGTCGTTGTCGACTTCAATCCATTCTTCACATGGCTGCTGAATTCTTAAAACACAGTTCTGACCATGTCACTCTCTATTCAAAAGTCTTTAGTGACTCCTAATTGTTTCGAAGACATATATGTATTCAATATATATGCGTTATGTATGTGTATATATACATATATACACACATTTATATATATATATGTATACACACACACACTGTGTGTGTGTGTGTGTGTGTGTGTGTGTGTGTGTGGCTCCCTAATGAACTTTTCTGATACACTTCTTCTTAGTCCCTCTTACATACTATATTCCAGCCCAATTGGCCTAATAACTGTTTCCTGAACTGGACGTGCTATTTTCCACCTCCATGACTTTACAAGGGTTGTTGCCTTATGTCTGGCTTCCTTTAAAGATCAACTCAGATGCCGCCTCTATCAGAAACCTTTCCTAATACAGCTGTTAGTTCTTATTCCCCTCCTAAAATTCCTACGTGTTTTCTTGTGTATATACTGTATTCCTCAAGAGAAATTTAGCTACAAGAGATTTCCTTCTTATCTATCTCCACTACCTTGAACAGTGCCATACATGTGATAACACAGAAGACAGAATTTGAGTGTTGAAAGGGACCTCACAAATGTTTGAATTTGATTAAGATTGGGATTAAAGCATCAATATATTAGAACTGTTCTATAATGGTGTGGGTATTATTATGAATGAGCCTTCTTTTTGGGATTCATGAAATCCCATTGATTAGGGTGCTACATTATACTAAATTCTACAGAATAATGTATTGCATGCAGTAAAGGAGCTATCTTTTCACTTCTTAAAGAGCCCTGTTCACTGCATGGGCATTACCTCACTCAAAGTAAGCACATGAAAAGGCCTTAGCCTAAAATAGGGTTAACCTATTACAGTATTAATAGTTAATAATTAAAATAATTAATTTAATTAATATTAAAATTTTAAAAAAATATTAAATAATTTAATATTAAAATATTAAAAAAATATTAAAATTAATAATTAAAATAGTATTAACCTAATACAGGGTCTCCCATTGTATCCTGGGTCATCTCCAGTCATCCTGATGAGTATCTGGTCATTGGATCCAGATAACTCTGGAGGGGAAAGTGAGGCTGGTGAACTTGCCCAGCCCTCTCTCACTCAAAGTCAACTGAAATTCATGTCATCGTTTTCCTGACGCCATGGTCCTCTTCAAAAACAAAGGACAAACACAATCTATGTAATGAATAGTGTTAGAATAAGGTTGTAATGTACCGTTTAGAGGCAATACTCGTTCATATATATGTTAGACCATATGGTTTCTGAGGTCCCTTCCAACATATTCTGTGGTTCTAGGATTCTTTTTGAGTGCCTGCTATATTCTCAGTCCTTATTAGGTAGTCTGGATGATTCGAGAGGCATGGCGAAAGGAGTGAAGAGTCCTGGGTCTGGAGTCAGGATAAATGGATTTGGGAAGATTTAGGACACAAAAATCCCAGTACAAGGAAAACATGGAGCCCACAAGACAACAAATCAAGCAAGCTTTATTGAGGAGGCATCTTCACAAAATGAAGAACACTGGTCAGGTCCACTGACTGGGTCATGATTTATAGTGAATGAAATGCTTTCTTCAAATCAGTAAAGTCTGTTTGTTTTATAGAGTTTAAATAAATCTAAAAGGAATAGGGAGAATGGAATGAGGAACCTGAACCTGAGGACTGGTGCTGATTTATGCCAGTGGTAGTAGGGAGGAGGCAGAGTGAGAGAAGTTTTCAGGGGAATTAGTTGTTAGTTGATATTCAAACTCACCACTGTCAGGAAAAGGGGTTTTGGGCTGTGACTTCTTGTCTCGCTGTGACTTAGAGTCCCTGTCAAGAGTTTTTGAGTATCCTTAAGCCTTCTTCATTTAACAGTTTGGTAAGACTACTAAATACCTTTCAGTGGCCACTGTTTCGTATACTAAACTATATTACTGGAAACAAGTCACTTCATGTCTCCAGGTCTTGGCTTCTTCAACTGTAAAATGAGGTGATTAGGTTCAATGTTCTCCAGTATCCCTTCCAGTCCTAAAACCCTCCAGACCTAGACCTGGCCTCAAGGAGTTTGTAGTCTGATTTGAGAATAGTGATTTAAGGCTTTTAAGATGATTAGAGAACCATGAAAACTGTGTGGTGGGAGACCAGGTAAGAGAATAGGGCCTGCTGGGTAAAGCAAAGGAAGCCTTAGGAAGAAGGGGAGGATTTCTACAATGCATCCCATGGAAATAACCAGTTTAAGAGTGTGTTCTCTACCTGTACACTACCAAGTTGTGAATGAGGGTGTCTAGCATACCATGGAGATGATTCCAGTGGCATATATGTCCTATTATTAATTTGGATAAACTGTACCAGATGATGAGAGGCATTCTTCTGTATTACTCTATTGTTTTTGTTTTGCTTTTGCAAAATTGATTCATACAAAATGTACTGCATTCCATTTCCACTTTAATCTGTACGAGGTAATTTAAGACCATATAATCTGATAGCTACAGATATGATTGCAGTTCCGAAATGTGCCAAGGTCTCCAGATGAAGGCATATCTGGTATCAGAATGGGGCTCCAAACCTATTTTATTTTTCATTGCCAACCTCATAACTAGTCTGTTATGACTAGTTGTATATGACTATACAAACTTGTATGAAAAACTCACTAGAGAGGTACCTGAAAACTGAAATGAACCAACTTGTATTTCTAAAAAAGAGGCAAAATGGTGACCCTGGAAACTGATAAGGTTAACTTCTCAATGCAGGAAAATGCAAAGGCAAAGCCATCTAGAACTTTATATGCAAATATTATGAAACAAATTGTGCACAGGGGGCCAATTGGCATGTTCTAGTCTATAAAAAAATCCTGTCCAGTGAAGGGAATTTAATCTTTCTTCAAGATGAGTAAGCCTTGAGCAACCTCACTGGAGGCCATCACTTACTCCTCTAACCTCCCATAATGGCTTTTTCCCATCTCTTTTGTGGCACTTATCCCATATTGCCTTACATTATAATTAATAACTTCTGTATACATTTTATCTCCTGTACTAGACTGCAATATTCTTGAGCATAGGAACTCTCTTTGTAACTCTTGTTGTAGCTAAAAGTCCATTTTTGTTTAGTCTTTGGTTTGGGGGGACTGGGTCTCCCTTTCTCACTTAGACTGGAAGTACAGAAGATGTACAATTCCGTTGCTGATAGCAAGAACCCTTTGACCTCCTCCTTTTCTGACCTGGGCTATTTTATCCCTTCCTAGGCTGTATGGTGCCCCTCCCACCCCGCTTCCTGGTGATTCACTATATTGTTATTGGATTTAATGTGGACACCTGATAGGGTTTAACCACACTATAGCTCAGAACTCCTGAGCTCCAGCAATCCATCAGCTTCAGACTCCCCAGTAGCAGTGATTGACAACATGATTGCTCGTATAGTAAACACTTAGAGAGATATTTGCTGAATGAATTAAAGTACTATCCAATGGCATAGGTGTAGAAGCAATGAGGCTTAACTGAGGAAGTTGGAAGCAGAGTGGAAAGTCTGGGCTTGGAGTCAGGAAGACTAGAGCTCAAATTTTGCCTCAGATACCTGTTTTCTGTGTGACTCTGGGTAAATTATTTCTCCACTAACTCAATTTACTCTCCTATAATACAGGGTTCATAATAATACTGATTGTACAGGTTTGTTGTGAGGATCAAATGAGATTATCTTTGTAAAAGTGCTGAATACAGTGCCTAGCACAGAGTAGGGACAGCATTCCCTTTCCATTTCTATGAGAATAGTGACATTAGTAAAGCTGATTCTGTCTCATGCAAAATATTTTTCAGTAAAAGGGGCAAACGTTACTTAGATTGTATAATTATGAGCCTTGGTACCAGGATTTTTTAATCTTTTTTTGTGTGTGTCAGATCCCTTTGGATTCTGGTGATGCCCATCTCAGAATAACATTTTATGATGAAGTAAATGCTAAATTCTAAGTTTCATTGAAAGGTTAGGGAAAATAAAAATTTAGTTTTGTTTTTCCCATCCAAGTTCGTGGATACCATGAAATCTACCCCCCAAATCCCTAAGGGGTCCAAGTTAAGAAATCTTGCATTATATGGAAGACCACATTAAGAGAATGGAGCACTTTTAATCCGTGGAGTAGGTGGAATAAATGGTGCTCTTCAGAGTTCATTCCTAGGATGAAGTTTCAGTTTCTCATAATTCATTCGTCAATCAGCAAACATATGAAATTCCTTAAGTGAATGAGGCACCATGCCTGCACTAGGCACATAAAGGACCCCACCTCCCAAAAAAATCCCTTCTCTCAATCAGCTGACTTATTTTGAGAGAGACAAACATGTTCACCTATAAATATACACAAAATACTTGGTTTGGCCACTCACTAACCACGTGACTTGATCAAACTAGGTGGCGCAGAGAAGAGTTTGCCCTGGAGTCAAGAAGACTGTGTTTGATCCTGCCTTAGACATTTTCTAGCTTTGTGACTCCAAGAAACTCACTTAACTTCTGTCAGCCCCAGTTTCGTTATCTGCAAAATGAAGATAATAATAGCACCTAACTCCCAAGGTTGTTATAAGGATGAAATGAGATAATATTTGTAAAGTACCATAAATGCTAGCTATTATTATTATTAGTTAGCTAGTCATTTCAGTTCTCTGGTTTTTAGTTTCCTCTTTTAAAGTGGAGATAAAACTTGTATTACATCCCTCCCTCCCAGGATTTTTTGTGAGGATGCAAAGGATTTTATAACTAGGTACAATGTTAATGTCATCTTTTAGTTTTATTAAATGCTTGGAGGGGGTATGAAGAGGGAAAAGAGGATGCTAATAGGGGAGGTGTTATGTAAGAGTAGGGGCTACATAAAGGTAGAGTATCCCTAAGGTCTTTATTAACCACAGGTTGCAAGACAGACAGGACTCTTGTCTACTTTACCTAACCTTTACTACTTTACCCCTACCCTTTTCTCTGATTTCTTTTTTTTCTTTATAAATTTCTTTACTTATTTTTAGTTTTCAACATTCATTTCCACAAGATTCTGAGTTACAAATTTTCTCCCCATATCTCCCCTAACCCCCATTCCAAGACAGCAAGCATACTGAACACCCCTTCTCCCAGTCTGTTCTCTCTTAAGTCCTCCCCTATCTCCCCCATTTACTTTCACACTGACTTATTTTTTTAATTGTTTGGATCTGTTTTATAGTATCTTAATTTCTAATAAAGTCATTAGCTTCCATTTTCTCCATTCTAATTCTGAAGGAATTATTCTCTTCAGTGAGCTTTTGAGATTCTTTTTCCATCTGGTAAATTTGGCTTTTTATGGCATTCTTCTCCTCATTGGCTTTTTGGGCCTCTTGCCATTTGAGTTAGTCTATTTTTTAAGGTGTTATTTTCTTTAGTCAGGTTGTTGACTCACTTTTCATGTTTTTCTTGCATCATTCTCATTTCTCTTCCCATTTTTTTCTCTACTTCTCTTACTTGCCTTTCCAAATCCTTCTTGAGCTCCTTCATGGCCTGTGAGCAGTTCATATTTTTCTTAGAGGCTTTTGATGCAGGAGTTTTGGGTTTGTTGTCTTCTTCTGGTTCTGTTTTGATCCTCTTTCTCCCCCCAAAAGAATTGTATAGTCTGATTGCGCTTCCTCTGTTTGCTCATCTTGCCAATCAATTACTTGACTTTTGAGCTCTTTGCCATGATAAAACTCTGCTTCCAGAGTGCAGAGTGCTGTGTCCCAAATTTCTGGGGTTTTATGCAGCTGTTGTCAGAGTTTTTTTCCAGGCGCCTGCCTCAGAGCTGTGAAGATTACTTTCTCTCCACAGCCTCAACAAACTCTGCCACACCAGCACTTGTCGCCCAAAGACCACCACCCAAGATTGTGACCCAGATCCAACCAGGACAAAGCAAGAGAATACTGCCTCAGTGCCAGCAGTGCGATTCCCTCTAATGCCCTCTGGACAGTCACTTGGTCCCCCTACTATCTGCAGGCCTGGAGCCAGAAGCAGCTGCAGCAGCAACAGTGGCAGCCTCAGTCACCAGCGCCACTCTGGGGGCAGAGACCAGACCATGCTCTTCTTCCACCCAGGATCAACAGGGTTCTCCACTGATCTTTTGCTTTATCTTTGGTGTTAATGGATTGAGTAGTCTGGAAACCACCACAGCTGCTGGTGATTCACTCTCCTGAAGTCTGCTATGGCCAGTTTGAGTTGCTGGTCTGGGCCTGGGAACTGCATGCGGCTCCCAACCTGGTGCAATAGACCTTTCCTGTTAATCTTCCAGGCTGCCTTCAGTGGGAGATTTGTTTCTCTCTGTTGCTTTGTAGGTTCTGTAGTTCTAAAATTTGTTTAGAATCATATTTTGCAGGTATTGGAGGTGGTTGGAGCAGAAGCCCAAGCAAATTCTTGCTTTTACTCTACCATCTTGGTTCTTCCCCCCTTTACTCTAATTTCTAAGCACTGTCTAAGCAGTGCCCCTGTCTAAGCACTTTGCAAACAATCCCCTTTTGTGGGTTTTTTTTTTTGCTTTTTTGGGGGGAGAGCAATTGAAGTTAAGTGACTTGCCCAAGGTTACATGGCTAGTTTTTGTGTTAAGTGTTTGAGGCTGGATTTGAACTCAGGTCTTCCTGACTCCAGGGCCAGTGCTCTAGCTCTATTCACTGCACCACCTAGCCACCCCAAGCAATCCTCTTTTGAAATCCTACCTTTTAGCAGCTTAAGCAGTCTCATCTAGTCTTACTGACCAGCCTGCTGGTAGAGAGTCCTTAAAGACAATGTGCTCTTTTATAATTCTGGACTTAAAGCCTTCCCCCCATAGCAGGAACCTACTGTATGTAGCCTTCACTTTGCTGACCTAGTCTTTGAGAGCCTCCATGCCACAAGTAGTTCATGTGTGAAGACCAGTTGTCACTTCCTGAACATTTATGAAGAGCTGATCTCCCCTCGTTCTCTCAGCTGAGAAGTTTGATACTTATTTTATAGAAATAATTGAGGCCATTTGCCGGGTGAGTTCACTCTCATTTGTCTCTTAGGTATCTTCTACCACATCACCCCATCTCCCATGATGAAATGGCCTCACTTCTCACCAAGGTTAACCCCTCTACTTGTTCAAGTCATCTCATTCTATTCTTTCTCCTTCAACACATCACCCCCTTCCATAACCCACATTCTTTCACTTATTTTCAACCTCTTCCTGTCTACTGGCTTACTCTCCAAGTCACTCCACTATCCTGAAAACACAATCAAATGATCTTTCCACCTCCACTCTTGTCTGTCAACAAATAGGTGCCTCCACTTTCTCTCCTCTCATTCTCTTCTGAACCCCTTAGAATCTGGCTTCTGACTTTGTAATTCCATGGAAACTACTGTCTCTAAAATGACTAATGGTCTCTTATTTGCCAACTCCAAAGGCCTTTTCTCAATTCTTATTCTTCTTGACCTCTCAGCAGTCTTTGACACTGTAAAAGTGCTTTCTCCTCCTTGATGTCCAATGATTTTAGAACCAGAGGGCAAAATAGAGGTTGAAAGAATCCATCAATCACCTCCTGAAAAAGATCCCAAAAAGAAAACTCCTAAGAATATTAAAGCCAGGTTCCAGAGTTCCCAGATCAAGGAGAAAATATTACAAACATCCAAGAAGAAACAATTTGAATATTGTGGAAACACAATCAGGATAACACAGGACCTGGCAGCTTCTACACTGAGGGATCGAAGGACTTGGAATATGATATTCTTCAGGTCAAAGGATCTGGGATTAAAACCAAGAATCACCTACCCAGCAAAACTGAGTATAATGTTTCAGGGGAAAATATGGTCATTCAATGAAATAGAGGACTTTCAAGCATTCTTGCTGAAAAAACCAGAGTTGAGTAGAAAATTTGACTTTCAAATACAAGAAGCAAGAGAAGCATGAGAAGGTAACCAGGGAAAAGAAATCATAAGGAACTTAGCAAAGTTGAACTATTTACATTCCTATATGGAAAAATGATAATTGTAACTGATGAAAGTTTTCTCAGTATGAGGATATTTGAAGGGAATATGAATGTATATATGTATACATATATATGTCTATGTAGGAGTGTATATGTGTATGTGAATACATATGTCAGTGTGTGTATGCATGTACAGGTATACATAGATAGAGGGCATAGGACCAATTGAATAGGAAGGGATGATATTTGAAAAATGAAGTTAAGAGGTGAGAGAGGAATATAGTGAGAGGAGATAGGGAGAGACAGAATGGGATGAATTGTCCCATATAAAAGAGGCAAGAGAAAACTGTTCTGATGGAGATGAAGAACAGGAAGGCAAAAGGTAATGGGTCAACGTTACTCTCATTGTATTTGGCTTAAAGAGGGAATAATGTGCACACTTATTTGGGTATCTTACCCTGCAGGAAAGTAGGGGGGAAGGGGATAAAAAGGGGGATGATGGAAGCCAGGGCAGATGGGGGGGGATAGTTAGAGGCACACACTTTTGAAAAGGGACAGGGTCAGGGTAGAAAATAGAATGAGTGGTGGGCGGATAGGATGGAGGGAAATATGGTCAGTCTTTCACAATATATCCACTATGGAGGTATTTTGTATAACACATGTGCAACCTATATTGAATTGCTTATATTCCCAGTAAGGGTGGTTGATGAGGGAAGAAGGGAAAGAATCTGGAATTCAAAGTTTTAAAATCCAACGTTCAAAAAAACATGTTATTATTATTATTATTTTCATGCAACTGGGAAATAAGATATACAGGTACTGGAGTATGGAGATCCATCTTGCCCTACCAGAAAATTGGAGAGGGGATGGAGGATATAGGAGGGAACAGATTGGAGGAGGGGGTATACAGTGGGATCGCTGTTTTGGGGTGGTATTTGTAACTCATTATGTAAGTCAATTTTGTAACAAAATTTGCAACTCAAAATCTTGTGGAAATGAATGTTGTAAACTAAAAATAAACATAAAATTAAAAAAAAGAATTTAGATATAGGAAAGATCTTCATATTAGTGAGAGTTTAATTCATTACAGAGGGGACTTATGGAACAACTTTTCAAGTTTTTTAATAAGAGATTGATAGCCTTAAAATCAGGATCATCTAAATGATATTGTTTCTGCCTTCAAGGATCTTCCAGTCTACTTTAAAGATAAGTCACAAGTAGCTATCGTATGTAATAATACACGTGGAGTAAATTAGAAAAGTTATAGTATGAAATAGTATGACATGTAAAGATTCTCTGACATGTTGTCCAAAGAATAAGGATGGCCTCTGAGAATCTTTTCTCACCCTGAGATCCAAATGATTCTCATGAATACACTGATGGGCTCCAGTAGAAGAAAACTGGGTGCATATAATTTTCATAATTACACTCTGGTAACAGATGTTTCCTGTCTGTAGAGGCCAGGGAGGGCCAAATCTGGGGTTTTCAGTGAGACAGGAGCATCCTTATAGCTCAAGTGAGGGAGGACATGGGAGTGGGGAAGGCAGAAATAGAGCAGAAGCAGCAGTAACCCTGTTTGCCCCCATTCTGCATAGCCAACCCTCCTGCCATTACCAGCTACTTCCTGGGGCACTGACTGTGACTCTCCTCTTCCACCGAAGGGAAAAGGAACATTCTAATTGCCAAAGAGGAAAAAACACCAGAGATGAAATGTTGGTAAGCCCTGATAGCACAATATTACACCACAGCCCCACCTCTAGATAACAACATTTATTTTACTTTGAATTTGCCTCTCCCAGACTATCAACCCAGGAGTACATTGGACAGTTCTGGAAACTGTAGCAATACTTTCAGATTTCAAGGGTTTCACTAAAAGAACAAACACAGCACAACAACCCCCCTCCCAACAATAGTTTTACTTAAGGATCACCTGAAAGTGTTTATTGATTTTTAAGAAAAAAAAAAAGTTAGAAGTCGTTTCAGACAAAGAATGTGAAACAAAACCCTACTCCACCAATTAGGTAACCCTTGATCAATTCGTCAATCTCCCCTTAACCCAGCTGATGAAATCACACAATATATAAAGGGCAGGTAATAAAAACAAATGGGTTAAGGTCTTAAATGAAGTACAAAGAAGTGTCTTATCTTCTGCTTCCCTTTCTGAGGTAAAAAGAAATTCTTCCATTGACACAATTACAGGGAGGTTAACTATTGGCTGGCAGAGGATTAGCCATATCCTGCTGGTTCTTTATAGAAAGTGAGGTACATTTTCCAGGAAGTATTCAAGGCAAAGGATAACTTTGTCGCATGTGATAATTTGGCAGCAGAGAAGAGAACCATCTGGAAAACAACCTAATTCTTGAGAGAGTATTCTACTCCAAGATTCAGATACTATGTGGGTCCACACTCCTTTAATTATAGCTCATGAATCCCTACCAGTACATTTACCATTAATATTCAGAAGACACAATTAGCTCAACACAGAGGAATTTGCTTCAGTGGCATAGTTATGACAAAAGTAAGAAAACATTGATTTCCTAAACTTGGGATGTGCTGCCCCACAACTACTTTTGCACATAGAATCAGTGAGAAGGGAGGGCGTGCGTATTGAGTTCATGAGCAGAAAAGAAAAGAGGCAAGACTTCACGGACCTAATTATCTTCTCCTTTCCCTCACGTTGCTCGCCCCATGCTCAAATTTCTTTTGGGCAGGCCAATGAACTGGAACTTCTTAACTTATATTCTTAACTTCCAGGCTCTGACTCAGCTACCGTCCTTGACTGTGGTGATCTAAGAGCAGGAACCTTTACTCTAGACATTACAGAAACCTCCCTAGTTCTGATCCTTTATGGTTTTGGTTCTGGGGACTGTTTCCTGGCAAGCTAGTGTCATTAAACTTAACCTTTCCTTTCTAACAACTCTTCTCCGAATAGGGCTGGGTCCCTTTAGTTAGAGACCTCACTCTAAATTGTAGTAATTATATAGCCCGTTTCCTGAATTCTATAGACTATGGCCATTTACCCCCAAATAATCAAATAATTCTGGGATTCAGAGTTCCTTAATAAAAAAAAAAATCCTAAATCTTTCCTATTGGTCTATGCAGATAAAGGGCTAGGGGCATGTCCAGAGTTGATCTATGTCTTAGGGGCAATTTCATTGTTTTTCTTGGATGCTAGTCCAATTTCTTGGCCCCTTTCCACTTCATGTGAGTTACTGAAATCCTCATAATCTTTACTAGGTGAAATCTTCCAACACATCTCCTCTATGACACTGCCCAGTGATCCTTGTATTCTAAAAAAGAAAACCAATGGGAAGAAACCAAATGACACAGTCATGATATTTGACAACATATATCACCTTTGGTACCCACAATGCCCTCACCTAGGAAAGAAGTGCATTTCCTCAATCTTTCATTGCTAACTAAAAAAAAAAAAACTATATCCCAAGTTCTTGTTAAGACAGTTTATTTCCTAGCTCCTTGCTCCAAATCCACATGAGAACTCATTTTGTCCCCCCAATTTTGGTGCTTTCTCTCCTCCTCTCGTTATTTTTGCATTACTCTATACATATTTGTTTATGCATTATTTTCTCTAGTAGAATGTAAGTTCCTTGAGGACAAGGAATATATCATTTCCCTCAAAACTCCAGCATATAACACAATGCCTGGCATCAAGTAGGCACTTCATAAGTTATACTTTATGACAGGAGGTAGCCACAAAACATGTCATCCTGCTAACTGAGGTACATATGTTGGTTTTTTTTTATAAACAAATGGAATGTGAATATTTGCTTTATTTTTATTTGAACACAGAGATAGGAGCATAGATTTAAAACTGGAATGAGCCTCAAGTTCATCTAGTCCAATGTTCTTATTTTAAAGATGAAAAACACTAAGGCCCAGGAATGTCAAACAAGTAATGACATTTTGATCAGAGCCCAGATCTTCAGACAGACCTCTAGCCAGTTCTCTTTCACTGCATCATAGACCCTAAATTCAAGAAAATAAAGGTTAATGTTGGATCCCTTAAATATCTACATTCTCATTGAGTTCCCTTGAAGAGAGAAAGACAAGAAGAACTGGCTTTCAGCACCATAAACATGGGAGAAGAGAATATCTACCTCCGGCTTACTGTTCTGCATTTATCTTCAGATTCATTTTTATAGATAAACACTATTTTATTCATAGACAGAGTTAATTTTCAAAATATTCTCTTTTCTACTTGGGAAGGAATGGTTTTCCAGATGGCTCTACTTCTTATGTCCTGACCTCCAAGTACAAAATGAGTTTGGTTGATTTGAACCAGGGCTATGCGGAGGGGAAAAATACTCCCCAAAATTGTCACATCATCTCTCTATATTTTAATTGTAAAGACACTTTGAGCTCTGTCTAGAAAGCCAACCATAATAATGACAAGATAATGTTCCTCTTAGAGAATCTGTGAAAGTGTAATATTCATGAAAAAAGAAGGAAAGGAAAATCTTCTCTTAAACTGTGGCTGGGTCCAAATGGTGCCAAAACATCTGGATGAAAAGTGATAAAGAATTCAGTCAGTCATCTGGATTTTACATTTGTACAACACCAAACATCTGGATGATTGACTGAATCTTTCACTTTTCATTTCTTTCCTTGACGGCTTTTTCACCCTCTCCCACCCTCACTCGTCCCCTAAGTTATATTTATATCTATCTTTTGAAGCCTGTGATTTTCAATATTTTAGAAATGTGAATCCTGTATATTTTGGCGTTAACTCTTTTCTCCTACCTGACCCCAAATATGATTATGAACCAAAGCCTTTCTCATTCTCATCTAATCCCCTGCCCTCAAATCTTTTGAGGACTTCTCCATGTCATCCCAGTATTCTAGCTTCAGTTTAAAGAATTACATTTACAATAATTTAAAGATGACTGTTTTATTCATTTTCTCTATAGATCTTTTTTGTATTCAGTAGGGCACTTATTAATGAAGTCTCTTGAGTTCAAAAGGTAGAATGTCTTCTTTTTGTTCCTTGATGCTCTAACTCCCTGAGACTTCTATGACAATTGACACAGACTCTTCTGTTTCAATTAAATGCAATGTGTTTACTGAGCATCTTCTCTGTGCTCAGCACTCTTGCTAGTTGATCTTGGAGGTGGGGCTAGGGCATGGAAGAAAGTATTTTGAATCCTTATGAAGGCTAAAAAAACCCCCAATATAGAGGCAAGGCTCTAAGTCAGATTAATGAGAGAATAACACTAGGGAACATATGATTATGGTATACGTCCAAAGAAATTGATACAGACAGTAAATGTTATGAAAGTTAGGAGATGGGAGAGAAACCTGTAGGTTGGACTAGATAAGCAGGCATCACAGAAGAGTCAGAATCTAAGAAGAAGAACACAAGTCTTTGATTGCTTCAGATGTTTGAGTATAATGTACAGTATGAGTAATAAACAAAGTCAATTAGAGACTTTAAGACAAAAAGCAAATATAATCTGATAAAAACAAATTGGGATCCACTAGTGCAGTGGTTTCAAATTGTGCTCAAGGGATTCCTGGGGGTCCTTGAAACTGTTTCAGGATATCCATGTATTTTCTTTTTTTTTACTTGAATATTTGAGTACTTTATTAGCAATATATACATTAGCTTCACAAAACAACTAAATATTACACGTAAGCAAAATTGTGAATGAAATTTCTGGTTAAGAAGAAAATAAAATACAGTAAGTGATTTTCCTCTCCATATTTAACTGAAAATTCCCTTTTGTCCTTTATTTGACCCTCTCTATTCATGCATATCATTGAACCTTCACGGCATTCACCCCACTTTGTCTATGATATGTCTATTCAATGCCTTGCCAAAACCCTGGTAACTGAGTGCGTCATCCTCCTGGGAGGTCAGAAGATAACTTCTGAAGGACTTCTTTGGATGCTGAAGACAGGGTTTCTGGGAAGTTCGCCTCAAATTCTATGAGCAGATCACACAGCTGGTCAGGGATTTTTGGAAAGGGCAGTCCATAGCCTATAATTCTCCTCATTCCAGGTTTCACAGCTTCATTTATGGACATCGGGATGGTTCTTCCTTTGATTGTGGGGACATTGATGGAGCAGCCACACAAGGCCCCCCCAAACTGATTCAGACAGGATAGAGAATATTTGATCCATCCCTCTTAAATTGTGTGTGCTCTTTATCTTTAATGACAAAAACAATATCTGCTGGAATACTATTGGGCATTTCATCTCCTTCCCTTGGAAAAGTGATTTTTGTTCCTTCTTTCCATTGTTTTTTTATTTCAATGCTGAGAATTTTGTCCTCCAAACACTTCTCCCATCAGGGTTCAGCCTTTTTTGGGAAATCTTCATCCGTTTGGTACAACCACTATACATTTCTTCAAGTGATACTTTAAGTTTATGGATAACTGGGGGTTCTTAACTGGGTCGGTATGAACCCAGAGTTCCTCTCCCTGGGACACCCCTTCATGCTGAAATCAAAGGCACTAAAAAGACCTCCATCTACTTCCATTTCTTCAGCATCTCTACTGTTAGCCATTCATCTACCAAAGAAGACTTCAAAAGGAATGGTAAGAGAATATCTCCCAGACCTTACCAAGTTTATATAATTAGGCCCGATCAATCCACCTGCCATGATAGTGAAAGAACTTGTGGGTGTAGCTGCTGAATCATTGCTAATCATCTTTGAAAAACTCCCTTTGAAAAAAGAGAGGTGCCAAAGAGAGAGAAGCTATCAAAGATGGTCCATCACACTATAGAAAATTGAGCATAATATTCCTACTGTGGTTGAGTCAGGAGAAGGCATGATGGTTCTAACTCAGGACCTTCCTGAAGTGCCAGAACAGAGGCCGGGCAGTGGTGGCATTATGAGTCAAAGATCAAAGTTTGAGGGAAATTGGGTAAGTCAGAGAAATAGCTTAGAATAGTGGTTGACTCACAGTAGACATTTAAAAATGTTTATTGATTGATTTATATACTATCTATTCCCTTCTGATTCACTACTTGAATCTTCATTTCAACTCTTTTGATTTGGGTTTATTAATAAAACCCAAGTAAAAACATTCCCAAGTCTCTTAGTTTGTACTTGCTTTGGTCCAAATTCAGATCAATTAATCAATTAATGTTTATCAAACACTTACTGCATACCAGGCAATATAATAAGTGCTGAGTATATTTAAGGCAAAACGTAAGAGTAAGGATTTCTACCTCAACTCCAATATGATCACAAAAGGCATAGATTTCCCCTATACTAGAGTCCCTCTATCATGTCACTCAACCCTGTTTGCCTCAGTTTCTCCTCTGTAGACTATGCTGACGAGGGGCATGGCAAGCCACTCCAGGCTCTTTTTCAAGAAAACCTAAAATGACTTTAATGGGGTCATAAAGAGTCAGACTTGACTGAAACAACTGAACAATAATTCAATCTAAGGTGAAAATTAGGTGCACACAAGTCCTCAGTGCGGGAGGAGTGTAGTGCTTTGGTCCTTGGATAAAACTGTGTGTGCCACATATGAAATGTATTGTTGCTGGTTGGAGAGCATGTCATTCCCTATGGAACTATTGACATGGCAGAAAGCCAGTCTGAGACTTTGATCATTCCAACAGCTGACCATTCCTTGGCGATCAAGGAAATAGTCCTTGAGGGGAGGAGGATCAAGATTTTTTCCCTCCTCCCATCCACCAGGGGATGACTTTGTGAATTCCAAAGGATTGGAAGATGTTGATGCCCATTAGCGTTTGTCACAGTACCCACTGGAACTGGTAGCACAGTTCTTAGAGCAGCAGTGGCTGCATTTGCATGAGCAGAAGAGACTACACCAAGGACAAATTAGACACACTGTGGAAAGGCTGCTGATGGAGTCTCCAAGGGCCCTGACATTTGGCGCCTAAATAGGGAGCTTTCTGAGGACTCTGTGAAGGAAGAAAAGGGCTTCCAGTAACGAAGAGCTTTGGATTTACTTTTTGTTCACAGGTGTTCTCTAAACTTGATCCCACTTTCCCCAAAGAACTTTGTATATAAAAGGGAGAGTACACCCTAGTTTGGGATAATGTTTCTGTAACAACTATTCTGCCTACACTTGTTTAGTAAATATTCTTTCTCAAAGCTAATTAAGTCTTGCACATAATTAAGGAGGGAACTACCAGTGAAAGCTCACAAAAGGTGGTGCTAGAAGCAGTTCTCAGTTATCACTAGAACCCTGAGGTGAGTAGTCAGCCTACCAATGCCAATTCACATTAAGGAAATAGGCCTGAGAGGAATTCACACAAATAAAAAGCAAAAACCGTATTTAATTTCAAAGAATTTATATTCCATAGGGGTAGATGATATGTATACATAAATAGTCATATACAAGATACATATGGAAGAGTAGATGAAGGTAATCTTAGAGCAGAAGACACTAACTACTGAGGGCACTGGGAAAGATCTCCTGCAGGAGGTCATATTTGAGTTGAGCCTTGAAGAAAGTTGGGGACTCCAAAAGGTGGAGGTGAAGAGGAGAGCCTTTTATGCGAAGGGTTAACCACTGCAAAAACAGAGAGGCGAACTGATATTGAATCGTTGCTTCATCATTTACTTGTTTCCTATGGTATCAGCTTGTGTGAATAAATCACATGGCCCTTACTGAAAACTTGTCTTGTCTTATGAAATTTGGTGGGTAGGTGGGGGCATTGTTAGAAAGTGAAACTATCCCATGAGAAAATTTGAATTCCAGATAATTGATTCGAAAAAAGATTTTGTTATTTTAAAATAATTTAACCCATATTGTGATAGGAGCTGGAAACCTAAAACCTTTCCCTCTTCCAGTCTTTGCCTAATTGCCTATATGTCTAGGCCCAGCCCAAGGTGGGACCCTCTACAAATGCCATCTGGCAATGGCAGAGCTGCCTACTGCAAACCTCCTAGTAGAGGGCTTCAGAGAGCAAAGCAGAAGATGGGAGTAGGGGTTGGGTGGCAGCCTTGACCTCAGACCATCCCCACCTTCTTCAGAACCCTTTCACTAGGTGTTTGGGGGACCCCTTAGGGCTCCTGGTTCAGGTCACATTATTCAGGAATGCTATGCACAGAGGTCTATGTGTCCTACTTACCTTCTTGGTGGAGTTTAAGTACCCTCATTTCATGCATGACAATAGACTTGAGCAAATATGTCATCAGATGAAGTAAACTTATTGCCCCTGGGTATGCAATGAACCAACTTTCAAAATTCATTTCTAAGCCTTGGTGAAATGCCCTTCTGTTTAGCTGCAAGAATGTCAATATCAATGTACTTGAGTTTCTCTAGTGGTATATCAATTTATGGGTCATTGGACAAAGATAACACATATAGAGTACTAAGAATTACTAAATTATTTGGAGGCAGTCTTAGAACCGGATTCCTCTTCCGCATCTTCTATTCCACCTCTCCCCACCCATATCCCCTTTTTTCTACTCTCTACTATTGGAAGTAGTGGGTAGTACACAAGACTGAAGGCCATTTTGTGTTTTATCTGTGTTCTGGATCACCATGGACACAATGTCTATCAATCAGTCTCTCCATACTAGCTTCTTTAGACAGACTGGGATTGTCCTTTGTCAATAGTAGTAAAACATGTATTAAATTTCTTCCATTTATTAAATATCTACTTTGCTAATACTGGTGTTACAAACAAGAAGAAGAAAGACATTCCCTGCCTTAGAGGAGCTTACAATTTAGTAGGGAAAGACAATACACAAAAGGAAGCTGAAAGGAGGAGACTTGCGGGATGGTGTCTGCTGTGGGTCATGGTGTTCACAGTGTAGATAGCTAATGTAAAATGAGGACTTGACTTTAAAGTTTTGGAGGGGTCTATTGCTCAGCCCTCCAGTCAGGGAGGAGAGGCAGGAAGGGATGCTGAGAAGGTTTTGAGTATCAAAACTGAGTTAATTTCCAAGGTGATATGATTTCAGGTGATGAGTTTATCATGGGGGAGGTATGATGGTGTTTGTGGAGAACAGGAAGTAAAACTGATGGAAAATGAAAACCCTTTTCTGCCTGGTAGAGCTTACGCTCTTGATACCTCAATTTATAGCCTTATGGCATTAACTTCCTGAACCTCCAAGACACAATGAGGAATTTTGTGAAGTAAGATTACATTAAAAAAAAGGTGAAATTAAATGATGATAAATGTGAAATTCTAAATAGGCTTAAAAATTAGTTGGTTTAGTATTAGGTGGGCTTAAAGTACATATGGAATAAGACCTGAGGATATTAGTTTAATAGAAGTCCAATATGCAACAAAAGTATAAAGTAGAAACAAAATTAATGTGATTTTAGCACCGATAGAACTAGCTGGTCATAGTTGGCCAACATATATACATTAAATCTGGACCTCATTCTTTGTTGAAGACCCTGACAAACTAAGGAGAGAAGAGTAACCAAAATGATAGGGAAAATTGAAAGCAATGCCACGGATGAATTGTTTGAAGGAATTGGGAATATTTCAAGTGAAGAAAAAAAATACTTAAGGAGGGGCATATTAGCTGTCTTCAAGTACTAGAAGGGTAGCTATGTGGAAAAGGGGTTTACCTTGTTCTGCTTCACTCAAGAAGATAGAATAAGAATACTGGGAGGTTGGGGGAAAGTTGCATAAAGGCAAATTCAGACTCTCTAAGGAAGAAGTTCTTAATAACTAGGGCTGTCCCAAAGTGGAATACCTGCCTCAGCGTCAATTTGACAAGAGTTTATTTATTAAGTACTTACTATGCGTCAGCCACTGTGCCAAGTGTCAGGGATACAAAGCGAGTCAAAAATACCACCCCTGCCCTCAAGAAGCTCACATGAATGATATAGAGCTGGAGGTCTTCAATCAAAGGCTGACTGGACCACTGGGTGGGGATGTTGTAGAGTATCTCTATACTCTGTTAGGGGTTGGATCAGATGATTTCTGAGATCTCTGGGAATTTGATCTTTATGATTCTGCTTCTGGCAACATAGTTCATCCTGTCAACACATCAGGAAAATTATCTGAATAACTAAATGAAGGCCCTGGGTCGATTATAAAAAGAGGTATTCATAAACGAACTTTTTTTTCTTGTTTAGTGCCTTTCTAAGCAATGGAACTTATATATGTTGTCTGAAGGATTTTTTTTTTTTTACTTCTCATATAATTGAATGAATGATGCTCAGTTTGTCTCCACAGACCTCTGGAAGGATTGAAATCCCCATCCAGATAACCAACTGAGGTCGGAAGCCAGCAGGGCATGATATCAAATGCTTTGGCAGAATTATGTGCCGATGTCACATACTTCATCCATTTACATTCAATCTAAGCCATCCATTGCCATTCGATTTCATCTCTCCTCCATTTGATTTATATAAATCATGGGGAGATAATTTGTAAGGAAGGCTGTTTAAATTTGCAGCAGAGTAGTTCATTGGGTGCCATAATTCATTTTGGGATGAAATTCAATGATTACTGACAAATAAAGGCCAGTAACTCAATCATTATAAAGAGCAGACATCTGGGTGTGACAAGAAAGTCAGCAGATTCTCTAGTCTTTTAATATCTCACCCCTTCCTTCCATGTTCTCTCCCAGTAATTCTAGAAGATTTTTTACATCTTTTAAGATCCTTTCCCAAAGAACTCACTTGGAAAGAACTCCTTTCATCTTTTTTTTTTTTTAAAGCAGTGCACCCATAAGTGTGTATCATATACCCAAAGACATACCATTAGAGGCCTTTTGTGGACCCAGCCTAACGGTCTGGAAAAGGGAGGCTCAATTCTGCCTTCTTAGCCTGGGTGAAAGAACTGTCCACCATTCCATAAGCTTCTGAACGTCTGCTAGTCTGTCAGTTTTACGTAGTTAGAATGGATTCATATCTATGAAGGGACTATTTAGACAGGCAAGTGCTAAAGAGAATGAGCTCGACCTTACCATCATTAACCCCTGTGAGTCTGTATTGACTCTCATGTGCTTTGTGACATGGAAACCATAGAATACCAGGATTTGGGGAATGAGCCTTGGCCTGTAAGTGCATAGAGGGGCACTGGGGTCTGTGGCCACATTGGGAAAACAGGTTGCTTTTCCTCTGGCCTTGCCCTTTGCTTTCTCTTTGAAAAGTGAGGATTTGTTCTGATGAGCAAGCTGAATTTCCAAAGAACTGGGTTTTGGCATCCCCTTCTCTATAGTTTCCCACTTTAGGTAGTTAGTATGCATTTAATCTGCTGGCATTTGAATATCAAGTCAGCAAAGGCACTATCGAGACCCCAAAGATGTGCCACTGAACAGTTTTCACAGCTATGCATTTTGCTGCACTAAGAAGGAATGCTGGACAGCTAGTTGATAAAACGCTGACAGAAATACACAATAATTTAGAGAGCCTTGGTGCTCATCCTTGAGATTAACTGCCCTGAATCTCTTACTGTTTCAAGTCATCCTCCTGAAATGACTCACAGCATGAAGGGAAATGGTAAAGGTATGGAAAGCAATGAATTATTTGCAAGCGGTATAAGGATGGTGATAAGCTGTTTAAAACATGTATCCATAAAGCAGGTACTTCATAAAGCAAATAGGTAGAATAATACATCTAGGCCCCCCCCCACCCGCCCTGCCATGTATTTCTTTTCAAAACAGTGAAAGCCTGTCTATGTGGCTGGCCTTTAAGCCTTCAATTAATTGAACAAAGATTTAAAAATTGTTCAATTGGTTTCATTAGGAAGTGTACAATGGAATAATAAAGTAAAACAAATGATATAAAGCAGACCCACTAATTAGCTCTCCATGATTGATATAGCTTTGGACTAGGCATTTGATCTCAAACAAAATGCAGTTCCTTGTTAAGAGGATTTTTAATTGATGTGCAGAGAGGTATTAGATGATGGTGGAAAATAATTACTCAAAAGCTATTCATGCATTTGGCTGAACATAACAAATGAAGTTTGGGCACTGGATCTGGCAAAGTGGACACATGCTAATTAATAATGAGAAGAACAAGCATCTTCCAGTCGTTTTTAACCCAGTATTTGCTAGGAGATTGCCGTGCAATTATCCTCCATAATGAGGTTGTCATATAAACAAGATCAACATTACTCAGATGTCAGATGAGATTTTGAAATGTTACAACCCATATGTATTTTCGAGTTTTCCTAGATTGTAATGTGGTGCTAATCAACCAGAGTTGCTGCTCGCTCTTCTGCTATCATTAAGGAAACATTATAATGGGGAGATCAAAACTTTGCTAATTTCTGATGGTTAAATTAATACTATGCTTTAGAGCAAATAAAGAGAGATACTTGAGTTTTCTTAAGCACACCAACCCGGAAAGAAGAAAATTTTAACTTTTCTGAGAGAAATGAATATTGACTAGGGGTAAATATGCTCTTCATCTCTAAAAACTTGATGAGCATATGCACCGAGTTGCACATAATTTGTTAAATCTGACAAGAATGTTGAATTAGCATTTGGTTAGTCTCGGCCAAATTCTTTCCGCGGAAAAATGTGTGCATGTCATGTCGGCATGGAATTAGTGGGACTTGTCTGTGAATATCTGAAGGCAGAATTTGTCTCTCTCTGTCAAATGTAAGTCTTTTTTCCCCCCAAGTGGTAGACACTAAAGGTAATTTAGGCTGTAGCTGCACAGGCAATACCAAGTGTGGAGTTGATTCAGTTATCTAGATAATTCAAGCAAAAGAATCACGTACACACACATGCACACATACATGTATTCACAACCTTGCCGTAATAAGGGAAGAGGTTAGGGCTAGAGTGGAGTCATCAAAAAGATGTTTAACCCTCTATTTTTGCTTTCCTACTATTTGAATAGTCTCAATGACCAATTTCAAATATCTGCCTTGGAATAATTTCAGCTTTAACAGAGATGTTATTTTAAGCAGTCACAATTATTCTCTAAATGCTATAAAGCTCTAAAACCATTATGTTCCTGAAAGTCTAATTTTTTTCTTCTAAAAATCCTAATTGGATTAAAGATGTTTTTATTCTGGAGAACTAAATCTGAACCCTCATTATCAAGCAGGTATCATGTGTGTGTGTGTTTGTGTGTGTGTGTGTCTATGACTTGAGGCTAATTATTTGATATTTTTTAAGGTTTGATTTTACCACTTGCACCCAAAAGACTTCTTTCCCTGAACTCTTTTTATTGTGGCAGTTGATTTAGGCTCTCATAACACACCCCCTGGGTGGACATTCCATTTTTCACATTTGTTCTTTGTGCCTGCCATTCTATCTGAGATACTTTCTCTCTTCACCTTGGCTACTTAAAATCTCTAGATCCATTTAACTCACAGTTTAAGTGCCATTTCTTACCATAGGCTTTCCCTGAAACCCCCCTGTTGTTAGGACCCTCTTTTATTCCCAATTTTTTCAGACTTAGTTTGTATCTGTTTTGTATTGATGTGTATATCTGTGCATATAGTTTCCTCAAATAGAATGTAAGCTTCTTGAGGTCAGGGAGTAATTTTTCATTTTTGTATCATATCATATCATGTCTTATCATGTCATATCATATCATATCATATCATATCATATCATATCATATCATATC